>NW_026585587.1:3724103-3858069 GCF_907164565.1 Psammomys obesus
TTCTTCTTCTTCTTCTTCTTCTTCTTCTTCTTCTTCTTCTTCTTCTTCTTCTTCTTCTTCTTCTTCTCCTCCTCCTCCTCCTCCTCCTCCTCCTCCTCCTCCTCCTCCTTCTTCCTCTTCTCTTTTATTTAATTATTTAATTTTATTTTATGTGCATTGGTTTGAGGGTGTCAGACCACCTTGAACTGGAGTTACAGACAGTTATGAACTGCCATGTGAGTGCTGGGAGTTGAACCTGGGTCCTTGGGAAGAGCAGACAGTGCTCTTAACTACTGAACCATTTCTCCAGCCCCCCCCCCCCCCTTTGTGGTTTTTTGAGACAGGGTTTTTTTTTTTGTGAACCTTTGGCCCTGGAACTCACTCTGTAAGCCAGGCTGGCCTTGAACACACAGACATCCCTCTGCCTCTTTAGTGCTGGGATTAAAAGTGTGTGCCACCTTCACCCTCGGATGGTGTCTTCTTATTCCTCATTATGATTCCAGCACCCACAGTCCCTGGCATGAGAAAGCACTGTGCATTTTAGGGCCTAGTAAGTACTTATATGTGCTTGACATTGAACTCTGAGGGCAAGAGTTCAAGTAAGTCCCGCTGCTGATCAAAACAGTTGCTGATCACACATAAAGCATTTGTGCATGTTCCTGAGGCCATAAATTGTTCTTCCTGTTTTAGGCCACTAAACAAAGAAGAAAAATTTAAAAAGGTTTAAGCTTTTATATACCTCAGATTTCAGGACTTGGAGATAGCTGGCACGGCTGATGGCTAGGGCTGGTGTGCCCTAGAGGGGCATTGTCTTTTACACTCTAGATACACATTCTGTCTTCAGTTTTACCAACTGTCAATAATATCTGTTTCTGTGTTTCTTTCAGTATAGGATTCAGCTGTGAAGCCCACATTGCATCTAGTTGACCAACCTCTTTGGTCAGTTTAATTTGATTTACAGTAGTAGCTTTGTTTTTTTTTTTTTTTGTTTGTTTGTTTGTTTTGTTATATTGTCAACACTGATTGGTTCAGAAAGGGTAGCCATCATTAGAAATATGTAGCTTCCTTATATCTCTACTGTTCTAATCTCTCCTTGGAGCTAGTTTCTTATATGGCAGAGAAATGATAAGCCATAAATGAAGAATGTATTGGTTGGTCAGTCGGTCAGTCAGTTTGTCTGTCTGTGTCTTTTCCCTTTTTCTTTCAACAGGGTCTTATATAGCCTAGGCTGGGCTTGAATTTGATATATGGCCAAGGATGACCTTGACATTGTCATCCTCCTGCCTCTAACATTTCAGGCACATTCCACTTTACAGAGTGCCTCTACCTCCCCAGTGCTAATGCTTCATGCACATTCCACTTTGCATAGTGTTTGTTTATGCATCGCTGGGGGAAGCCAACCAGGACTTGATGGACTCCACCAAGAGAGCCACATCCTTAGCTCCTCAGCTTCTTGACACATATTCCTCTACATCTATGGATTACTGTAAAAATCTCTAAATAGAACTAACCTACTTGTTTTCATATCATGCTGAAAAACTGATTACCTGGATATGAATTCATTACCCAAAACTCTTGTTTACATTGTTTTAAAATAATCAGAACTGTCTAGCAAAGTAAAATAGCTGTCTTTTTTCTTCAAATTGTTTTTTCTTCCTGACTGCATGTTTAACAGCATCCTTTATGCATGCTTCGTTATGGGGAATGAATTATTTGTTAGCACTGTTCTAGCCAGGGCATGTATTTGTTCTTTATTCTACACTTAGTAAAAACACCTGCTGGTGGCTCAGAACATGAACTCTATAGTAAAATTTATGAACTGGGAACCCCAGTATTCTAATTTCTTCATATGTCAAACGAGTGTGGCAGAACTGCTTCATTCAGTGACAGAACATGTGGCAAGAACTTCACATGTAGTAAGAGCTCTACGAATGTGCTTATGTACTAGCACTGTGTGCAGTGAGGAATAAAAAGATGTATGCCTTGTCTTCTTTGAGATTACTTACTGTTGAGAGAACCGTTACAGAATTATGTAATCACTTAATTATACACAAAACCTTCAAGGCTGCAGGAGAAGAACACAGATGTAATTTTTCCTTACTTCAGGAGCTTTAGTGTGACATTTCTCTCTGCTGAAAAGCAGTTGGCTGAAATTCAAAAGCTTGAAGCAAAACAAAAAAATAGAACTCATAAAAGCCCTAAGCCAGAAAGAAAAAATGGCTTGTTACAGGAACTTAGCAGGCAAGTGTGGTTGGATTGAGATGAGGGCGTTCGGACTGTGAGATGAGGTGTGTAATACACAGAGAGGCAGCCTTCCTTGAAAAGGCCACGGGAGGTAGCTTTCTGCCTTAGATCAAGAGGAAGCCATTGCAGTATCTAAGAGGGGACAATGCCTACCTTAAAAGGTCAATTATGTCTGCTTCCTTGGCCATTTTGTGCTGTGACCTTAAGATCTTTCCTCTCAGCTGTTTGTGGTATTGTCCTGTGTGCTGGTATACCAGAGCTTGTACCTATGTAATGGTAGCTTAGTGTTCATTGGTCATTCCTCCTCACCTTTAATCCCAACACATGGGAGGCAGAGGCAGGTGGATTTCTGAGTTCAAGGCTGGCCTAGTCCTCAGAGTGAGTTCCAGGACAGCCAAAGCTGTGCAGAGAAACCCTGTCTCAAAAAACAAAAAACAAAACAAAACAAACAAACACAAAACAAAAACAAAAAAAGCAGGAAAAAAAAAAGCACAATGTGTATAAAAGTAGATGATGATTGACTTACATTTTTTTGGCTGGGTGTTTCGTAATGTATTCCCTTTGGATAAAGTTATTCATAAAATATGAATCACTAAGAACTTCTTCCTCCACACAGACAAGAATTGGTTCCTTGGCTGTTTTTAAACAATGTGTGTCTGGAATAGATGCTAGCTTTGCTTGAGTCAAGCAGGACAATAACAGTTTACTCTCCAGTTAATTAACCTTGAGGGCATTGCTTCACCTTTTCTGTTGTATACTTTAAAGAGTTCTCATGGTAAGTGCTTCTCTTGGGACTTATTATCTTGTCTCATTTCTGAAGGTTAGGGTTTTTAACACCCAGTTAAGTGTTTGAATAGGTACACAGACACCTCAGTATCAGAAAAACCTCAGCAGCACTTTTATTTAAAACTCTTGTATCCTTTGGTGATTTGACTTCTATTTGGTTATGACTGCTCTCTCTGTGTAAATTATCATTAATTTCTTCCTTTGAAATTAAGCCTAACATTCCGCCCCTCCCCCCATTTGATTTTAACCTATTTTCACACATATTTTTAGTCTTAGCATTCTGAGTACCAATATATATATTTCTATTCCCTAGCACTTCAGAAGCCAAGTGTGTGGGTTTTCTATGTCAAGCAGCTCTCTAGTTCCACCAAGGGGGTTTTGACACTACTGGAATTAGTACAGACCATACCAGTTAAGTGTTAGCCTTGCCAAACTGTTCCATGAAAATATGTCCATTGCAGACATGGCTTCCTATACCTCTGACTGAGTTGGCTACAAGTTGGGTCTTCCTACCATTTCCTTCTCAGTTTGTTAATTTGCTCTAATTAGTCACAGAACTGATGGGAACACTGATTATGTCCACTCAAGTATTACAAAAGGTGTTTTATAAAGGACACAAACAGATAAAGAAGAGGCCTGCTAAGGTTTAGCCCAAGATTTTCAGTCCATGTAGAATTGGGGCACAGCATTTTCTTGATACAAGGATATGTTTGCCAGTCTAGAATTTTTCCAAATCCTTCCTTTAGAGTTTTTATGGTGGTTCCATTGTGTAGGTGTGGTTGTTTATCTCATTGCTCATGTGTGGCTGACCCTCTTCCCTAGCCTGTCATCTGTCTTTGGAGACGAGGGGATAGAGCTGAAGTTTTTAGCAGATTCTTGTCTGGGTGTTAGTCTTTCTGATTATTACTGTGGTTACACTTGCTAAAGGCTTGTTTACTATGAGCAAATTTTATGTTAATTTTTTTATGGGGTTAGTTTTATTAAATCTTCATAACAACTGTATGAGATGCTATTCTATTTTACAGGTGAAGAAGTGGCCTAGTTAAAGGACTTGTTTGATTAAATATATTGTTAGCACTGGGGAAGTAGCTTAGTGGCAGAATGCTTGCCTATCAAGGCATGGTAGTTTGAATTTGTATTCCCAGTACCTGGGAAACTGAGGTCGAAGGATCCTAAGTTTAAGGTAAGCCTGGACTACACAGAGTCATCCTGACATACATAGCAAGAGCTGTTTCAGTGAACAAGTATACGTGTGTGTAAATTTGCAGTTAATTGTAGCAGGGCTTATTTGCAGCATTTTACTATTTCCTGCTTATTTAGTTCTGCCTTTATTTGGTGGTCACATTCTCTCTAAATAGCTTGGGCTAGACTGGAATTTGCTGTGTGGCGTGGTTGCCCTCAAACTCATGAGTTTCCCATTTCACCCTCCCCAGTGTTGGGTCCACAGTCATGTGCCACTGTGCCTGGATTTATTTGCTATTTCAAATGTTTATATTACTGATATAGAATTTTTGGAAACCCATAAAGATCTTGACATTTATTCATTCAGAAACAAATATCCATAATGAAACTATGCCTTTCCTTTTCTTTTTTCTTTTTTTCTACCAACATAGAGTTTCTCTGTATAGCCCTGGTTGTCCTGGAATGACTCACTCTGTAGACCAGGCTGGCCTTGAACTCACAGAGATCCACCTGCCTCTACCTCTCAAGTGCTGGGATCAAAAGCATGTGCCACTATGGCTCAGTTCTATGCCTTTTCTTGACATTCAATACCTTTCAAATTATTTTCATATAGTTTTAGCCTTTAAAGGAATGATTTGCTATATTTCATAGTATAAAATATAAAGAAAGCTTTTAAACTGACATCTTGGAGTGATTGAATTCTGAAGAAATCAGCTGGTTTGTTACAAGATCTTTAACATTTTATGACTGTGTTTTGATACCATACTAAAAAAAATTCCCATGGAAATAGCTGACAGTGAGCTGAAAACTGCAACAGGCTTTCCTCTAAAGTATAAAATACAGTTGACAGACATCTTTTTATAGGCATGTCTGTGACTGTGCACTGTTTTTAGGCTTGATAAATTTTTTTCAGAAGTGAAAATTTCTCTTTCAAATTTCTAAAAGCTGTTTACAGTAAAATAGCACACTATGACAGGCTAGAAACCAGCCCTGTTTATCGTAAGGCTCATTTGGACCACAGTTCTCTTAAGGTGGGGACGGTAGCAACAGTAGAGCACAAGTATATTTTTAGTGAGGACAGTTTTTTTTTAATACTACCTACAAAATAATTTTTCAAACTTCAAATTATTTACAAGATTAAAAACATAAACATTCTAGATGAGAATAGAAATAAAAAGGAAAGCCAATCAAATTTAGTAAAAAAAAAAATTCAAGTAATGAATATTTTAGGAGCAAACAAATAAATTAGACATAGTCTTTGTATTAGTTAACTGTTACTGTGCAGCTGGTTATCCCACATTAACAGGCTCCAGTCTACAAACATTTTCCTCACAGAACTCTTTATTTATTTACTTTTCAGCTTGATCACAGCCCTCCCTTCTCCTTCCAGTCCCACCCTCACATCTACTTCCTCCATGACCCCTTCCCTCCTTCTCAGAGAAGGGGAGGCCCCCCAGGATAAGAGTCAACCTACTGTGCACATCAAGTCACAGCAGGACTAAGTGCATCCTCTTAGTTCAGACAAGGCTGCCCAGTTGGGGGAAAGGGATCCAAAGGCAGGCAACAGAGTCAGAGACAGCCCCTGCTCCAATTGCAGGGGAACCAAAGGAAGGTTACACATCTGCTATAACCCTCACACAACTTCTGGACAAGTTTTGTTGAGTGATTCTGGCTGAGGCTCTGATGTAACTCTGGAGCTCACTGTATGACTATTGGCAGGAGGCCTCACTTTCTCCCCTACCCTTCCTTCCTTCCTTCCTTCCTTCCTTCCTTCCTTCCTTCCTTCCTTCCTTCCTTCCTTCCTTCCTTCCTTCCTTTCTTTCTTTCTTTCTTTCTTTCTTTCTTTCTTTCTTTCTTTCCCTTCCTCCCTCCCTCCTTTCTTCCTTCCCTCCCTCCCTCTTTCCTTCCTTCCTCCCTCCCTCCCTTCCTTCCTTCCTCCCTTCCTTCCTTTCTCTTTCTCTTCCTTCCTTTCTTCCTTCTTCCTTCCTTCATTTGTTTATTTCTGTTTTTCTTTGAAGGAGGATAGACACAGATAAAAGCAGAGATACCAGGCTTTCATTCTACTTTTAATTATCTGGTGAGCCCAAATGAGGTGTCAGTGCTACATAAAAACAGCTCCCCAGTACCTGTTTTATGGCCTTATTGACCAACTGCTCAAAAATCGTATCAAAAGTCCAAGTGTGAGGTTTCTTGGCAGTGGTTACCTAACAGCTTCTTGAGAACAGCTTTTCTCATGTCTGCAGACCTGTAATCTTAAGAGACCAGTTATTTATTCCTTACCACCCAGTATTTGATGGCAAAGATTAACACCCATCAAGACACATCAATTAAAAAGAGAGAAGGGAAGAGGCACCCACGAGTCAATAGTACATAAAATTGAGCTGCGCAAATGTTGGGAACTTTTTTAAAACTTAGGATTCAAAGAGAGCAAGCTACTTCCATTTTATTTTTGGCTATCTCTGGTCAACTGTCTTTTCTTATATTCCATTCTCTACATAGTTAGATTTTTTTCTAACACTAGTAAACTTCTTTACAAATATATTTATCTCATTTTTTACTCCAGCATTCTTTTCTGGGATACCACGGTGTGTGTCTTCTTTATTTCAAGACCATAAATTAGTCGTTTTACTTCCAATTAAAACATTTCTACTATTGCTTTTGAGCCAGGCTTTTACTGTGTAAAATAGGCTAACGGGAAAGTTGCAGTCCTCCTGCCTCAGCCTCCCCACTTCTAGAATTACATTTATGGACTACCACAGTACAACTCAATGAAAAATTACTGCTCTTCATTGTCAGAGAAATTCTTTCTTTTGTACCATCATTTAAAAATTTCAATTTTAAATTTTCAGCTAGTTTACAAAATCATGGGTTTCCTTTTGACCTTTTTATATGTATATCATTGATACTTGCTCATATTTGCTCTCCCTCTACTCTCTTCTATTTGCCTTATCCAACTAGTCCTTTTTCTATTTTCATATTACACATGTATTTATATATGTAAATATGTATTCAAATCTAGGTTCTGCATATGATAGAGAACACTGATATGCATACCACCCCAATCATATTCTGTCTTTGCACCGTCAGTTTTTTCAATGTCTTTTGCTTACTCCTGTTGTCATTTCTTTGTTAGTCTTTTTGTTCACTCTAAATTCTATCCTCCTTTTGGGTAACTTCGGTAATTATTTCAGTAACCATGTAGATTTTATTCAGCACACCCATTTTATAGTCTCCTTAACTCTAGTGACTTTAACTTCTACTCGGCTTCTTTTCAGCATTTTTTTTTTTTTTTTTTTTTTAGACAAGGTCTTTCTTTGTGGAAAATAGGATGCTGTCCTGGAACTCTCTGTGTGTACCAGGCTGGCCTCAAACAGACAACCTGCCTCTGCCTCCTGTTTGCTGAGACTAAAGGCCTGGACCGCTATGCCCAACTTCAGCAATTTGTAGAAATTTTTGATTTTTGTATTTGTATCCTAGGAGGTAGTGGAGGTGAAATGACTGTGCTGAGTTTATGTTCAACCTTTTTATCATTCTACTTTCATGTAAAACTCTGTGAGCTACTTTGAAATCTTGACTCTCTCATTGTATTGACTGACTCAGTTTCCCAGATTCCCAGTGGTGCTCTGTACCCCCTTCCCTCCCCACCCCCCCGCCCCAGTTGAATGTGTTGGCTCTATCAATCGTTCTGGCTTCTTTTAGCTCACAGCTTATCAGTCTCACAAGGCTGATGTGGTTAATGTGGAGGGAAAGGAGTTGATGAAAAGGTAGCAAGGAGCTTACAGAATCAAAAGAAAGCCACAGAACCAGCTTGGATGAGAACAAAAGAGGCCCAGTATGTATCACAGCTGATGTTATTTTACACAGGACAGAACTGTTGTTGTCCCTGGACCACTGCCAGAAAATTTCTACTGTTTATTTGCTGTATAATTTCCACAAATAATTGTATCTCTGCATTTTAAAATTATTTATTTATTTATTTATTTATTTGATACAAAGTCTCACTATGTAGCTGTGACTGATCTGGAACTCCTTATGTAGACCAGGTTGGTCCTGAACTCACAGAGATCCTCCTGCTTCTGCCTCCTAAGTATTAGGATTAAAGACCTGGGCCACCATACCCAGCTAAAATTATCTTCTTTTGTTTGTTCATTTGTTTGTTTTCAAGACAGGTTTTCTCTGCATTGTGCTGGCAGGCATGGAACTCACTCTGTAGACCAGGCTGGTCTGGACGCTAACTCAGAGATCCGCCTGCCTCTTGACAACCCCTCTCACCTCGCACCCCCAAGTGCTGGGACTAAAAGTGTGCACCACTACCTCCTGGTTTAATATTATCTTCTTAAGATTCAAAATCTTGCACAAAAACACCTGCCTACCTCCAGCCTAGGTCACATGCCTACTCTATTGCCACCTAGGAGGGGTATATCTACCTTATTTGTTTTAACTGCTGAGTAGACACAGTTTTCTGTCAGTTTTACACAATAGGGTTCCCTCCAAATAGGAATAATATTCAGATCCTGGATGTCCAAAAAGAAAAAAGAAGAAAGAAAAAGGAGGGGAGGGGAAGAGGAGTCTATGGCCCTGGATGGTATCCATTCTAGCCCTATTTTGGTTTGGAAATAGGAGAAACTTCTACCTTTAAGCCTCCTGCTCCAACTCCAACTTTCTAATTCTCCATGGATAGTATTGATTTCTGTTTTAAAACTGGTAGCCATTAGGCTTTCATGAACTCCATTGTTGCCTTAAGACCTATCGTATAAATGTTCTTCTTTTCTATCTTCCTTAAAATAGGGAGACTGTTTATTTTTGTTTTTGTAGCCCTGGGGATGGAGTCCAGATTCTTGCATGTGCTAGGCCAGTGCTGTAGACAGAGCCATAGCTCTACCCCGACCCTCCCATAGCCGTTGGGAGGAAATCTTTTTTTTTTTTTTTTTGTCTTGTTCAAAGCTAATATCCCATTCATATTTAGGATCTCATCTAATTGTCTTTTCCAGGACCTTCCTTCATTAAGTAAGCATTCTTTCTGAGATGAGTTATTCTTCCTCTTATGTTGTATACTACTGAATACATGAGAAATGAAGATAACCTTGTAATGGCACTGGAAGGCTTACTGTTAGTGGAGGAAAGATGTAAACAACTGGCTGAGTGTAAGGATTTGATCACATTTAGTTCTTTGTGTAATTTGTTTAGTGTCTGATTCCCCATTAGAATGCCAACACATCTGTCTACTTTGTTCTCCACCGTCTCTGGTGTTTAGTACGTAAGAAGTGCTCACTTGAACTAATGAATTCCAGAGGATAGGTTTTTGGCATATCCTGGAGAAAGAGGGAAGGAAGAGGGGGTTTACTGTAGGTGGAGGCTTGCTAGAAGAGACTGCATTAATTGTGTTAGGAGCTGGCAGAGGGGAGGGGAAATGAAGGGGAATCAATACAGAATTCTTTGAGTAAAGAATAGTTTCTATTTTAGAAAAGAATTTAGGATGAGAGTGAAGTTTAGTGGTAGAGCATTTGCCTAGCACTCACAGGGTCCTGACTCTGATTCTCAGCATGGGGAAGAAGGCACAATCTCTGTAGTCCTTAGGGAAAATAACTAGCCCAAGTTCCCTTAGCCTACAGTGTTAGGTCACTGATCCAGGTTCGCTGGAGGCAGAGACAGGCAGGTCTGTGTGAGTTCAAGTCCAGCTTGGTCAACATAGTGAATTCCAGGGTAGCCAGGGCTGCATAGTGAGACTCTGTGTCAAAAATCAAACAAACTAACAGAACCCAAATAATATGTATATGCACATTAAAACTGATGATGATGGTGGTGGTGTCTGTGTGACTGCTGTGCATGTGTGTGTGCTCATGGGGACCAGAAGAGAGTGGCAGATTCCTCGGAGCCATAGTTTCAGGCAGTTCTGCTTTGCTTGTTGTGGGTGCTGTGACCTGAACCTTGGTCCTCTGGAAGAGCAGCAAATGATGTTAGCTACTGAACTATCTCTCCAGCCCTCAGTAAATCTTTTTATTTGTGTCCATATATGGGATCCACAGATACAAACTCTAGCTATCTTGCTCGTAGGTGGACTACAGCCTCCTTTAATGTGGCTGATTAAAAAGTGCAAGTTCACCTGCGTGTTGCTGGGGTTCTCCTGGCTACATCTTATTATAGGGGTATTCAGGAATAAAACCGTGCTGTATAGTTGTACTTTTAATTTTTTCTCGTGTTCTTTTTTTTTTTTTCTTCTCTCTCTCCTTTCCTTTTTTCTGTCTTGGTGGTGCTGGGGAAAAAAAATCTAAAGCCCCAGCTGTACTAGACACACACTTCACCACTGAGATACTTTTCTAGCCTATCTTTAAAAAATTTTTTTAAATTATTTTGCATTTTTTAATACAAAAGATAAGCATTCTAAAACACACAGTAAGAATTAGTATATAATAAACACCCAGAAGAATGTATGGGGAATGGAGAGTAGCAAGGAATGAGAAATGTTCCTGCCTGCTAACATTTAAAGATACTAAGATTCTCATTTTATCAAGAGAGACAACCCTTTTGGCAGTAAACAGTAAACTAAGACGTATAAAGTATAAAATAGCCTATATGTCATAGTAGTTATGTGCACTGGTAGTTCTGGTATTGTTTTAGCATCTGACCATCATATAACAGTGCTTGTGTCCACACATGGCCCTACCCCCTTTGGAAATGGGCGCTCTGTATAAAGTAATGTTTACTAGAACATTTGCTGAACGTGAGCTTTGTCCAAAAATAAATAAATAATTTTTAATATCATCCTTCAAGCTCAGCAAAATTGCATAGTTTATCGAAACTCAAACTTACAGTTTTAACTAATTAATTTAACATTCCTGGCATTAAATTAGATATAATCATAAATTAAATAGGTGTACTTCCGTTATCAACCAGGCATGTTCTCATATATGATAAAGTTATGTTTAAACATTTTCTGTAGCAAGAAGTTGGTTTATTTCTAGAATAGACTTATGAATTATGGCATTATTTATTGACATGACTAATGAATCAAGTTAAAATAAGACTTTGTGGGCTGGGGAGGTATCTGTCAGTAAAGTGCTTGAAGGGACCAGAATGTGATTCCAAGGATCCAAATTTTAAAAAAGCCAGGCATCTTGGCACAGGCTTGAATTCCAGCACTGGAGGTGGAGGGATGGGCAAAGAGATGGGGCTCTGGGGCTCACGGGCCAGCTAGCCTAGCCTGCTTCTTGATTCCCAGGACAGTCAGATACTGTACTAGGAAAAGATACATTGTGCCTGAGTATGAGTGCAGGTGCCAGAGAAGCTGGTTGTGAGCCACCTGATGTATGTGTTAGAACTTGAACTCGGGTCTGCTGGAAGAGCAATATGTGTCCTTAGCCACGGAGTCATCCCCCCGCCCTTTTGTTAGTCTGTTCTGTAGAAGATTTTTACCCATGGTTAATGTTCTTAGCTTTATGGAAATTTTTTACACAGGATAGAAGGGCATGAAATAATGGCGACATGTTTAGGCTGGTATTTAGAACATGTAAACTCTATCTCGTGCTCATGCTTTTAGGGAGTGGGGCATGCTGGAGTTGATTCTTTCGTGACGGTTCTGGGAATAGGTTGTCAAGCTTGGTCACAAGTACCTGATGGGCCATCTCTCTAGCCCTATACTAATGCTTTTGAAAATGAATTCTACCATTCAGCTACTGCTATGCATGCAGATTTTCTTATCAGTCATTAAGTATCCACGAAGAAAGGAACTTACCCTAGAGTTGGGAAGCTTTGGGCTAGTACTAATATTTTAAAGTAAACATTATTTCACTTCAGAATTTTAAATGAACATTTTCATATTAGAATCACTTGGAGAGGAAATAAACGTCTAGAAATTTACCCTTGGGCTGTTAAATATTGCCAAAGAAAATGCTTTTTTTTCAAGTATACATGGATTTAATGCTTGTCAGTATGTATATTGCTACACTAAAATGTATTGCCTTCATTAAAACGTGAATGGATTGCTAGGATTTTTCTAGAAGAAAATTTGTATTAAGGATTTGGCATTTTTATTTTTAATTCATTTTTTTTTTGTCTGTGTTAATGTACTCTGTGAGAATAGAAATGCTTTCTTCTGTATTTGTATTCTTTGTGAATCCAATGGTTATAATGTATCTCCCTTTCTCCTTTAAATAACATTTTTACTAAGGTATATTCTAGCTGTCATTCAGTTCATCCCTTGAAGTGCCTGATGCAGGTTTTTGTTTCATTTTATTTTTATTCACAAGTATATATAGCTGTTAGCATTGTAAGCTTTAGCAACTTTGGGAAATCACAATGATTAATTCTTTTTAACTTCAAATAAATTCGGCCCTTTTCAAGCTCCCTCACCCATTTCTGAGGGTACAATTCACTGATGTTAAACACACTTATATGCAGTGCACTATCCCTCACTGTCCATTCCAGTACTGTTTCCTCAGCCTAAACTAAATCCCCATTTCTTCCTTTTCCAGCGCTTAGCAACCATTGTTATGTCTTCAGTCTTAGGGGTTTGATAGACCTCATATAAGTCAAGTCATACAGTATTTGTCCTTTTGTGTCTAATTTGTATCATCACTAAGTGCAATGGTCTTCAAGGTTCAAAGTCTCCCTTTTCAAGACTGAATAATACTTCATTGTTATATATATGCCACATTCTGTTTATCCCTTTCACTGTGTGTGGACAGTTTCTATCTTTTGACTGTTGGAAATTCTCATCTTTGATTTTCAGTCAGAATTATTGGAGCAATAGAAACGAAATGTTTGAAATTTTGAGGAGGTGCCATATTGTTTTTTTTTTAATAGCATCTGTACTATTTTATATCCCCAGAAGCAATTTACAAGGATCTCTTAATTTTCTACATTCACATAGTCTACACTATTTGTCTGTGCTCCTATAACAAAATATTGGCTACATTATAAAGAACTGGAGATTATTTCCTGAAAGTTCTAGGGATTGGAAAGTTCAAGATCAAATCACCAGCATGTGATAAGAGCCTTCTTGCTCTGCAGTACCTGATAGACAACAAGAAGAAGGGAGGGAGAAAGAGAGGAGAAAGAGGAGAGGACAACAGCGGAAAACAGAAGCTAAGAGAAGGAGGCTGTCTTAGCTAGGGACACCATTGCTGTGAATAAACACCATGATCAAAAGCAACTTGGGGAGGAAAGGGTTTATTTCACCTTACATATCCCAGTCACAGTCCATCATGAAGAGAAGCCGGGTAGGAACCAAACAGGGCAGAAACCTAGAGGCAGGAGCTGATGAAGAGGCCATGGAGGGGTGCTGCTTACAGGCTTACTCCTCTTGAGTTCCTCAGCCTGCTTTCTTCTAGAATTCAGGATCTCCAGTCCCTGGGGTAGCACCATCCACAGTGAGCTGGGTCCTCTCACTTCAATCAGCAGTCAAGAAAATGTCCCACGCTTGCCCAAGGCCAGTCTGGCAGAGAGCATTTTCTCAGTTGGAGTTCCTGCTTCACAAATGACTCTAGTTTGTGTCAAGTTGACATAAAACTAGCCAACTCAATTGACCTGTTGTTAAACTGACCCAAAAACACATCATCATTCAATCTTTCCATTCCCATGTGTCCTTAAGATGGCACGTTAGTATTAATATCACATATAAAACAGTCCAATTCTAAAAGTTGCAGTCTTTAAAAATTCAAATACTTAAAAATTAGGTCTTCCTAAAACATGGAAGAATCTCTCAACTGCAATTAAGGTTGCATCTTCACCAATGGCCTGTCCTGGCCAAGCCTTAGCTGCTCTCCATGACCCCTTCATGATGAAAAGAATAAAGTAGACATATATGTTCTGACATGAAAAACTGCCCATGGAAAAGAGTGAGCCACTGGACAGTATACTCGGTATAGAAGGAGCTTGGTACAACAGCACATGTTCACACACATTCTACATACACCAACACCAACACACTCAGACACACTCACACACAAGCTCACACACAAAGGAATAATCACACATAGGGGAGGGATGAGATTGTGTGTTTGTTTTGATACAGGGTTTCTTTGTATAGCCTTGGATGTCCTGGAACTAGCTCTGTAGTGCAGGCTGGCCTGAAACTCAGAGATCTGTCTGCCTCAGCCTCAGCCTCTGCCTCTGTTTCTGGGATTAGAGGCATGCACCACCACTGCCTGGCATCTCCTTTGTTCCTTTAAAACCAGTAACAGTTTGGGAGACTCTTACACATTAATAAGTTTGCCTGGCAGAACCTTGGCCTGCTCTGGACCACAGTTTCTGTATTCTACCCCCTGGAAACACTTCCCAGAAGATTTTGTCTCAATGATGATGGTCTCTTTGTAATCAGTGCTAATTTCTCAGCCCCAGCTAACCAGTATCACTTGTTTTAGAAAAGCAAAAGTTTCACTTTAGTGGTTCTGAATTCAAAATATCAAATGGTTCCAAACGTGTTTTTAAGGAAATCTTAAAATTTCTTTTTGCTGAATGTGTGGTGGCACATGCCTTTAATCCCAGAACTCAGGAGGCAGAAGCAGGTGGATCTTTGAGTTTGAGGCCAGCCTGGTCTGTAGAGCCAGTTTCAGGACAGTCAGAGCTACACAGAAGAACCCCATACCAAAAACAAAACAAAACAAAAGACAAAATAAAACCAACCAACCAACCAACCAACCAACCAACCAACCAACCAACCACCAACAAAACTTTAGTCTGAAACTTCACAAGCCAGGCCTCCATTATCTGCACTGCTCTTAGCATTGTCTTCTAAATCCCCACAGAATAGCCACTGTGTTCTGAGTACTCAATGGCTTTTCCAGCCTGAAGTCCAAATGTCACTGCACTCCTCCCCAGAATACATGAGCAGGCCTGTCACAGCAATACCGCATGACTATACCCCTGGCACTGATTTCTGTGTTAGGGTTCTATTGCCCTAAAGAAACTTGGGGAAGAACGGGTTTACTTGAGCTTCCATGGCTCAGAACATCCGTCCTGAGGGGAAGTCAGGGCTAGAACTCAAGGCAGGACCCTGGAGGGATGAACTCAAGCAGAAGCCAAAGGTTTGCCCTCGTGGCTTGTTCAGCTTGCTTCCTTATAGCACCAATGTGGCATTGCCCACAGTGCAGTCTGGTGGGGGCATTTTCCCAATTGAAGTTCTCTCTTCCCCAAACACTCTACCTTGTGTCAAGTTCACACAAAACTGGCCAGCATGGAGGCTGAATTCACTCAGTTTCTGTAGTTAAATATATTAACTTATTCCAGAGAGCTCAGGCCACATGGCCTGGTCACCTCTTAAAAGACCTGAGTCCCAATACTGTAACAGAAGCAGCTAAATTCCAACATGTGTTTTTAGAGGAGACAGGTGCTCAGACATAGTAACTTGCTGTTTGTGGTAACTGGCATCCTAACGGTGTGAAGTGCTATCTCATTATGCCTCTGATTACCGTGACTAAGAGTATAGAACACCTACAAATGTTCTCATTAGTTATTTTTATTTATTTATTTAGAAATATTTATTCAAGTCCACTGCCTATTTTAAGATCAGGCTATTTTCATGTTGAATTGTAAGAGTTTGAAAAATGTATTTGGAATTCAGGCATGGTAGCACATACCTATAATCCCAGCATGTGGGAGCCTGAAGCAGGAGGCTATCTTGGGTTACATAATGAGTTTGAGGGCAGCCTGGTCTAAGAGTCTGTCTCAAAAATAAATTAAAAAAATATATTGGAGACAGGCTGGGGGCCTAGTTCCTAAGGCCTTCATGTATCCAGTAAAGGAGAATGGCCAGTTAATGGAATGGCCTTGGGGTGAGGGTGGGGGATGACACCATTGAAAGATTAGAAAGCAGAAAGTCATAGGGACAAACTTCCACTTTAGAATGATTGTCCTAGCGCTAGGGCTATAGCTCAGTGTGAGAATGCTTATCTAGCTTGTGAAAGGCTCTAGATTCTAGCTCCATCACCAGAAAAACAAAGAAAAAAGATTCAAATAGAAAAGAAAGAAAAATCACCCAAGCAAAATGTGACTATGGTTTGAGGGGTGGAATGGGAAAGGAAACTAAAGGCAGAGAGGCAGGAAGTCTACTTGGAAGTGACGAGCCTCTAAACACAAATTATCGATGGGAGAGGAAGTGGGACATGTTTCAGAAGTGTTTTGTAAACAGTGAGAAGACATTTATTGTCAGATAGAGCTTCAGGCCTGCCGTGTTATAAACTGAATGAGTTGAAATGATAAATGTGAAGGAGAGAGGGGGGGAGAGGGAGAAAGAAAGGAAAAGGGAGGGAGGGAGGGGGAGCAGCAATGAGACTTGGTAGGTGGCATTCCCTGAAGGGATGGACTGTTGTGGATCAGTAATTGAAAAGGAAGCTATCAGTCAAGTTAGATTATAGAGAACATTACATAAACTAGTATATACCACAGTCTCGCCAACAAGCTCATTTCATAGGTGTGGGAGGGAGGAGGAATTATAGAGAGACTGTTGAAAAATATACACATATACACATTAAATGGAGTACATAAACTTTTATGAAATTTTAGGTCAAAGGAAGTAGCAAAGACATTTGGGGACAGATGGAGACATTTGAATATGGAATAGAAGAGATGAGTATAGTGAATTTGGTTATTTTTTGAGGATATTAAAATAGCATTGAGATTATATAGGCGATTGCTCTTATTTTTAGGAGATGCATGTTGAAGTCTTCAGCTACATTGTAAGACCTTGTCTCAAAAACTAAGGAGGGCTAGCAAATTACATAGAGTGGAGGGAGGATAGAAAAAATGGCAGTGTTAACAGTACTTCAATCTAGGTGGCGTGCATAGGGCTGCTAACTAAGCTTCCAACTTTTCTCTCTGTTTGGAAGTTTCTTAATTAAAGAAATTGGAAAAAACAAACTGTGAGCAAGAGGATACGAGTAGCATTGGGAGCATAATGTAGCTATTGATTATTTAAGGAGTAGGATGGGCAAAGGGCAGGAGGCGAGTCTCAAGTCTCTGAGTTAGTTGAGCTGTAGGAGAATGAAAAAGTTGAAGGTGATAACCTTTGGGCCACAGGGGGTTTATCATTCAAAGCATAGCATGGAAACTAGTATTGTATAATATGCTGGAATAATAACTAGAAGGGCTTTTGGATGGAAATCAGAATCTTGATAACCTTTTGTGATACAGTGCTGGAGATAAATTGTTGTTTTTCTTGCTTTGCATATTGCTAGGCAAGCCTGTCACTGAGCTACTTGTCTTTCATTTATTATTGTTATTATTATTGAGGTGTGTCCTATGGTGTATGTATAGAGGCTAGCAGATGACTCTAGGGAATCAGGTCTCTGTCCTTCCACCGTTAACATAGGCTCCAGGGGCAGAGCCCAGGTTGTCAGGCTTTCATAGTGAGCACTTTTACCCACTGAGCCGCCTTGCTAGCCCTCCTTAGTTTTTGAGACAAGGTAACTGAGACTGGCCTTGAATTCAAAAGCCTCCTTATTGGCTACAACATCTAAAATATTAAATTCTTTTTATTTATTTTTAAAAAAATTATTTTCTGGGCTAGAAAAAATGGCTCAGTGATTAAAAGCATTTGCTGCTGTTTCAGAGCATCCAAGTTTGATTCCCAGTACCCACCTCAGATAGTTCACAGCTACTTGTAACTCTAGCTCCAGGGTCTTAGAGACCCTCTTCTGTACTCTATGGTTACTTGTATACATGCCCACACACATAATACAAACAGATTTATTTTTTCCACTTTTTTTTTTAAAGGTAAGCCTTCACTGTATAGCAGAGGAGGACCTTGAACTCTTGACCCTCCTGCCTTCACTTCCTGAGTACTGTGAGATAACTACCCATAGTTGAAATTCAATTTTTTCTCTTTGAGACAGGGCCTCACTATGTAGCCCTGGCTGTCCTGCAACTCTCTTTGTAGGCCAGGCTGCCATTAAACTCACAGATATCTCTCTGCTTTAACTCTCAAGCAACTACACCTGGAGATTCAATTCTTGTTAAAAACTTTTGTACAAATCTCTCAGTTTTTGATAGTATTCCACCAATGAGAAACTTCATATAAAAATGTCAAGACATTTTGAAACCATTTAAATTTGCAATTATTAAAATTATAAACTTGTAACTGGACAAATAAAGCTTAAATTTTCTGCTAATATAAATGGTTTATTCATTCAGCTGAATTTTCTTATATTAATTACTTCATAATAATGTGGAGGGTTGTTGTGGTAACTCATGCCTGTAACCCCAGCAAGCAGAAGATCAATGCAAGAGGAGTTTGACTTATAGAACTCCTTGGGCCACATAGTGCGGACTTGTCTTAAAAAACAAACAGAAAAAACAATGCCTCCTATCAAAATAATAGTGATGATTTACACTTGTAACATAGTGGCAACATCTGTACATATGTTCTTGTATCAGAGCCATGCAGTGAGCTTGGCTGCTGCTCAGAGGGCACTGCAGCTACACAGAGACAGAAGTGGCTGATATGTGTGATCATGAATGTTTGTTATTACCTTGTTACAAACACTCATGTAAAAAAAAAACAAAACAAAAAAACACAAAAAAAATCAGCTCCTCAACCCCAACTGGCTGCACTTTAAGGTGCTCTTTGGGTTTCTGGAATATCAATGCATTTCTCCAGTAGTTCCCTGAATTCCTTTCTAAAGTGGCAACAGTGGAATTTCTTTCAAATTTTGATGGTGATGATTAATATGAACTTCTCTAGGGCTAGGGATATAGGCCAGCTGGTAGAGTACTTGCTTAGCATGCATGAAGTGATAAGTTCTATCTCTGACACCTACACTGTGTAGACCAGGTGTGGTGGCACATGCATGTACTGTCAGCTCTCAGGAGTTGGTGGAAGGAGGATCAGAAGTTTAAGGTCATTCTCTGCTATATAGTCATATATTTGAGATTTCCTGGGACACTAAGACCTTGTCTCAATCAAAACACCTTTCTCATATTCCATATAACTTTGACCATTCTCTCTCTGTCTCTCTCTTCTTCTCTCCCTCTCTTTGTGTGTGTGCCAAAAGTCATTATTGGGTGTCTTCCTCAATTGCTGTCCACTTAATGTTTTTGAGCCTGGAACTCACTGATTCAGATAGACTGGTGGTGAGCAAGCCCTAGGGACCATCCCCTCTCTGCCTCCAGAGCACTGAGATTACAAGCATTGCTGCCATGCTGACCTTTTATATGGGTGTTGGTGATAGAAGATCCCCATGCTTTTCAGTGAGCATTTTATTGACTAAGCCACCTCCCCAGCCTCCTCTGCTATTGAATTCTAATGAGATGGATGACAAATGTCCAAAAATGAACTAGATAAGATTGTTCACTAAAGCATTTATTATAATAATGAAAGTAACAAAATAATGAAGAATCCACAATTAGGGTGTTGGTCTAACTAATTTTGGTAAAGACCTGTAAGTGAATACCAAGCAGTCACAAAGATATAAGTGTAATATCTTTTGAGAAGGAAGAATACTTAAAAGTTATCTTTGAGTGAAAGATTAAAGAACAGAATCAAGAGTAACTAATTCTGGGTTGGGAAGGTAAAGATTTTTAGGTGATTTTAAGCTAATTTAAACTCTCCCATATTCTTTGCCCTGCCTCAGGGAATGGGCAGTTTTGATGTCCAGATAGACATCTGCTCTCATTTTACAAAATCAAATTAAACAAGTGACCTTGAAGGTTGTTTGCAGTGCTTTTGACAGAGGCCAAGTCATTGCTTTCTAAGGAGCTCACACAAACGATTAAGAAATAATAGAAGATCCTAGTAAGGGTTAAGTAGAGAATGTGAGCTGACAATTAGTAACTGAAAGCAGGTGACATACAAAAACATGGGCCATTAGTGAGACTCACATGTAATCAGAGAAGTGTAAACTTAAGTAATGAAGCAACATTCATTTTTTCTTTATAAAATTAGTAAGCTTTTCATTGTCATGTTATAGTAAAATTTAATTATGTCAGTAAATTCTGTTGTATTCCTGTGGTGCTGCAAAAGATGGAAAGTTATGCTGCCACCTGGAAAAAAAAACATTTAGATGAAGGAACTCTAGTTATAGTTCTTATGTTATGAATGCTAATAGATAGAGTGAACTAATAGTTAGATGGAGGAACTAGATTAAAGAGGGAAATACCTGGGTTCCATTCAGCCCTGCCCCTTAATAAACTCTTTCCTTGGATGAGTTGCTGAATTTCACTGAACCTTGGTTTCTTTAGTTCTAAGAATGACCTGGAACCAGACATCTAATACTTGGCTAGTAAATACTTCTTGAGTGAATGAATGGTGATAACGGAATGCGATATATAAAAGCATATGCATAGAACTTGGAGGAAAATGTGGCAAAATGATTAGTGGTTGCATTAGAACAAAGAGAATGAGTGTTATAAAAATTTCCCATTTTTGTCTTTTGACTTTTAAATTATTATTTCTTCTTGTGCCCTCTACATAAGGTAAGGTTAGGTATGTGGTCTTATTCCATATTTGGTGGTTTTCTATTTGGAAAAACTATTCTCATACTTTATCCTTCTCTTCCTTTCTGGGCATCCTGTTGTACACATTGCTTCATATTGAGACTTGATTACATGGCTGTATCATTGTAAACATCTGAGACTTGATGATGCAAACCCCCCCCCCTTTTATGGGGGGACCTAACTTCTCATTTGTGCTCCACCACTGAGCTGTATCTCTAGTTAGTTGTCCTTTCTTTTACTTATCAAAACACTTGGAAGTCAGTCTCAACCCTGTCCCGTCCCTCCTCCTACTACCAACTCTGTCAGCACATCTTAGTGACACTGCCTTCAGATTGTAACCAGAGTCCTGTCATTTCTTTCCATGTCCACTGTTCCCCTTATAGGGTCAGTCATTGCTCATATCTGAGAGAGATACTGCAGCCACCTCTGCATTGGTCTCTGTGACCGCCTTTCTCTACACAGTGACAATGGTGAAAAGACAATCAGGTCCCCATAGTGCATAGAACCTTCCAGTGGTTTCTCATGGCATTCAGGACAAAGTTCAAAATCCTTAAGAGATTCAGCTCCCACCCAACAACTCACAACCTGCAGTTCTGCACTTTCTGTTCTCTCTGCTCGAAAACTTTCTGGAGATATTTACAGATTGGCTCTTCCTGTCTGCCAGCTGTATCCTGTCACCTTGTCACCAAGGGAGGCATTCTCATTGGGACTCTTCACATCTCTTACTATTTCCTTTGCCTTTTTTCTGTTTAAGGTCATACGACCTCCTGTCTATGTCGACAACTATGTATTATGTATCTCTCCAATAAAGATAGTGAGTCAGGGACTTTTTGTCTCTTTGACTCCTTGCTGTGACCTTGAGTGTGTGGAGCATAGTAAGCTCAGTGATGTTTATTGACTGCTTCACTAGTCCATGGAAGTGAGCTCTAATCCCACACTGCTTAAAGCTCCCTGAAGCACAGGCGGGTTTATATGCCTCTTGCCCACCTTCAGCCCTCCTCAAGAGCAGAGCAAAGGTAATGAGCAGGTCTACTCCCAGCAAGTAGATGGCGTTTGTTGTCTTGGGTTTATATTTCTTGTTGAACTAGAATGGCAACCAGACTACTTTAGACAGAGGGTAGGCTGAAGGTCTCAGACCATTTAGACCTGCATATTGGCTTTAGATCTGGGTATTGGCTTTTTGTAGTATACTGTACTGTGTACTTAAGCTCAAAATTAGTGGTTGCAGAGATTGCTCAGTAGGGAGACATCTCAGTGACTGAATGACAAGAGGCAGTACAGACAGGAGGATCTGAATTTGGATCCCCAGCAAACACATAATAGCCAGGGCAGCAGCAGATCTATACTCCAGTGGAGGGCAGAGATAGTTCAAGGGGCTTGCTTGACAGTCTGTCTGAAATGGCAAGCTCCAGGTTTGGTGAGAGAACCTGTCTCAGAAAGTAAATTGGCAGAGTTAGAAGGCGATTTCTGATAGTGCCTCCCCACCTTGTGCGCACACACACACACACACACACGCACGCACGCACCACACACACACACACACCACATATACAAGATGAAAATTGAAGTAAGTTTACTGTTATATCTCAAGAAAAAAAAAGTGTCTAGTATCATGACTTCCCCAGCATGAGGGACTATATCAGAAGAACCCCTTCTGGCCTTAACTTGCTTTTGTCAGATCTGTTCTTTGGCATTTCCAGAGGGCATGGCATATGATTTATAAAGGAGACCAAGAATGACTCTTTCAGGTTCTTCCTTAGTTGGCTTTCTACTTTAGCCAGACATGATGGCACATGCCTGGAGTCTCAGCATTGAGATTGAAAGGCAGCTTGGTCTACATATGGAGATAGTGAGACCTTGTCTCAAAACAGACAGACAGACAGATGGATGGACAGACAAAACAAAGAAAACTACCAAAAGATTTCTAGTTAGTTTACTGAGAATTTTGTTTTGAATTAATAAAGTAATTTTGTTTACTTTGTCTTTTGCAGAGCATATAATGGCAGACTTGCATAAGAAAATCAAAGAAGCATTTGAAGTGTTTGACCACGATATGAATAATACAGTAGATGTGAGGTTTGGAAATATTTATTGTTATAATTCTAAATTATGGTATAATTCATAAATAGAAGGGGGATTTTTTTTATCCTCAAACTGTACTTTGAGTTTATTGTGCTTTTTAAAGTATTTGTTTTCTTGTATTCTGTGTTTTTGCAACTACTACTTCAAGGTAAATTCTGTTTCCTAGTCTTAGTAGTCTAGTGGATAAACTATTCTTTCATTGTCTATTCCAACCTATAGACTGTGAACTGAGTAGATGAACTTATTATAGCTTTAGTGATGGTACATGTTTAGTACTCAGTACATCTCTGTTTAGTGAATGAATGGAATTTGCATTTTAAAATATACAACTATGGGGTGGGGAGATGGCTCAGTCTGTTGGACTGCTTGCTGAGCAAACATGAGAACCCAAATTTGGATCCATGGTGCTGGTATAAAAGCTGCATGGTCACACAAACCTTTGACCTCAGCACTGGAGGGCAGAGCCAAGTAGATCCCAGAAGTTTATTCGCCAGTCAGTCTAGCTGAACAGCAAACTTCAGGGTCAGGGAGACCTGAAGGCTGTCTTTATTCCCTGTCTCAAGGGAATAAAGAAATGGATAAAAGATGACTCTGAAGTCCTCTCCTGGCCTCTGGATGCTTGAACACCTGTACACGTGGTCACATACAGACAAGATTCTACACAGACTTTAGTATGTACACACAGTTTTTAAAAAGATTATAAAAATACATAGATATGTATTATCAAGCCACACATGACAAGGAATAGCTATGTTACAGAATGATATACTCTCCAAGTAAAATAAAAACGAGCTAAACAGAGCATGAGAACTGGAAAGACATGATGAATGTTGGTAGAGTTGGAGTAGAATACAGGTGTGTTTTGTATTTGAAGCACCTAGGTACTTAAGTCAGGAGGATTATGACTTTGAAGCTGGCCTTGGCTATGTAGGGAGACTCTTATCTTGGAGGGAAGGAAATGTAGAGGAAACCATACAGGAGTCTATTAGAAACCATGGGATCTGTTCCCTAGACAGCACAGGAAAGCAAAGGAATCTCTTCTCCCAGGAGGCCAGGTGAAGTAGGACTATTTTATGAGTTGATAGCCTCAAGAGCTTGTAGTACCAAGGACAACAAAGCAGTGGGGAGCGATCAAAAGTGCACCAAGGACCTGCATATAAACCAGGGCTATCCATCACTTCCTGTACCAGGACCCAGGGCCCAGGTTCTTCAGACTTGAGCCAAACTGAAAGAAAAATATGAGACTTTATTCACAAGTTGTAACTATATGCATTATTTAGTTTATCCTACTTGGGGTCCAAGATTAACAAATGTGACAAGTTTCATAACATATTAACATATAAAACTTTGTGAAGTTTGTTTTGTGCTCTAGTTTTGTGTGTAAGCCTGTTGTGGTAGACAAGGTAGAAAACAGTTAAATTTGCCTCTCTAGCACCTTACTTGTAGTGGGCTCTTGCTAGTTACTTGACCTGCTGAAACAAACTATTTGGCAGAAGCAACTCAAGAGAGGGAGTTCGGCTTAGGGTTTGATAGTACAGCCTCTCATGGTGGGGATGTCATGGCAGCAGGAGCTTGAGGTAGCTGGTCACATTATGTCCACAGTCAGGAAGCAGAGAGAGAAGTATGAAGTTCAGCGCACTCTTTTCTTTTTGCTCAGTCCTGGATTTCAGCCTATAGAATGGTGCTGCCCACAATTAAGGGGTTTCTCACCTCAGTTAACCTTTACAGGCATGCAGCTCACCGAACCTTATCCCACAGGCATGTCCAGAAGCTGACCTGACCTTATCTCACAGTCATGCTAAGAGGCTTATCTCTTAGTTGGTTCTAGATCCTGTCAAGATGATAATACAGGTTAACCATCATGAGCAGTGTGAGCCTGGGTTCAGCCATAGCAGTGGGAATGTAATGGGAGTTTACAGGGTAAGTTCTAAGCAGCTCCCGGTACCTCTGCTCACATCTCCTTCTATGGAAAAAAGCATTTTTGTGGGAGAAAAAGCATTTGCTTAAGTTTTGTTCTCTGACAGTCTAGCTACCCTGCAGTTTACATCTCGGAGCTTTGTGTTCATCGCCTCATTTGATGTTTTTATTTGTGTGAGAGGGGTTGGCATCTCTGTTCTGTAGAAAAATGACAAGTGTATGCTTTGCATAGTGTCACACCAGGGCTTTTTCAACTCCCAGTCTTTGCTGTTCCTGGGAGCATGCCCTCTTGCCCTCATTTTTCCACCCAACCCTTCACAGATTCCTGGGCTTGTCTCTTGCCTTTAGTTCTCTTGACAGTAAGAGTGAAAGGAAAATTTCCAATATCCTGTAGAGCAGAGATGTCAGCCAGGCCTTTTTTTGGTAAAAGGGCCAATTCAGGAAAAAGAGATGAGTTTATGGACTGCAACTTCTCCTCATTCCAAAATAAAATACTTTTACTGAGGCCCAAGGGATGTATGCTCTTATAACTTAGTCGACTTAATCACATGAAGGTGGGTACTAAGAGAATGGGCATTGTTCTTGATACTAGAATATTAATGCTAAACATATTTGAAGAATAGTAACATATGGATGACTGCAGCTTTCTAATCCTGATTCCTTCTGCTAATTTTTGTTTGTTTATTTGTTTTCCTTTTGAGAAAGTCTTACTCTGTAGTTCAGGCTGGCCTTCCAGTAACTGTGTAGTGTAGGCTAACCTCAAACTCACGGCATTCTTCTTACCTCCACTTCCAAGTGCTGAACTTCCAGGTGTATATGCTACTGTGCCTGGCTCCTTATACTCATTAATATGGAACTTTCGTCTCATGTTTCTGGTGTCACTTTGAATCACCCTTTATAAACTGGATGTGAAGGACAGAGATATAAAAATCTTGCCCAGGGTTGCATAAGTTGGAAGTCAAATTAGTTTTTTTCTGCTTGACCAGCATTCTCCAAGTTGGCTGCACACCAGCCCTAAAGGAGGTCCTGGGAACACTGTGATGAAAAGGGTCAGCTCTCTCTATTTCAAAAACAGTTGATCTGTCTGGAATTTATTATGGCTTATGATTAAAAGTAAAAGTCTAAATAGATATTTATTTTTAACTTAACAGTTTAAATTTGCTGTTTGAATTGTTAGGCCTACTATTTTGTATAATTGCTTCTAGTTTCAACTGGCTTCTGGTCTATTGCATTATTGCATTATCTTCAGTAAGTTCAATATTCCGTTTGGAGCTATCAGCTTATACAGTGCTTTAAGATCTTATAAAGATGGGCTGGAGAGATGGCTCAGAGGTTAAGAGCACTGGTTGCTCTTCCAGAGGTCAGGAGTTCAATTCCCAGCAACCACATGGTGGCTCACAACCATCTATAATGAGATCTGGTGCCTTCTTCTGATGTGTAGGTATACATGCAGACAGAACATTATATAAATAATAAATAAGTCTTTTAAAAATCTTATAAGGATTTTATTACTCTTCAGACATTTAAGGATTGAAGGCAGTATTCTGTGTAGACTGAATGGTAGAGAAGTGTCTTAAACTCAGGTTTAAGATTATGGCTCATGCCTGTAATCCCAGCCTTTGGAAGGCTGAGGCAGGAGGATAACCACAAGTTCAAGGCAAGCCTGGGCAAGAAAGGTAAGAGCTTGTTTTTTGTTGTTTGTTTGTTTTAAAACAAAACAAAACAAAACGCCCCTCAAAACCTAAAAAAGTGTTTTTGTGTGTACTAAGAGGGTCAGAGGGCTACACAGTGACCTTCATTGGGCAGGAAGAAAGCTGTTCTCTGCAAGAAGGCCCAGGGCAAGGGGCAGCATGGCGTTGCTTCCTTCTAGTGCCTTGGATAGTTTTTTTCTTTTTTTGTGGCTTCTTTTCCTTTCTCCTTTTCTCTGCTGTGAATAAATTGAAAGACTTCATTGAATTTTTATCAGACTAGGTAAAAAAGAAGCATGGTGTTGAGTACCAAGCAAGTAGTGGGTTGCTGTCTACTATCTGGAACACGAATGGCTCTTCTCTGCTTCCTTAGTCCTGTCCTGAGCCCCAGGTCCCAGGTTGTTAGTATAACAAATTCTCCAAGTGGCTTGGAGACTTCTCTGTACATCCATCCCCAATATCCTTATATGTGACTGAGAAGTCAAAACTGTTTGTGTTAATAAAGCAAAGGCAGTATTCAGTATATTTTTAAGATATTTTTTTTTTTGTTTAGGGTGTGGGCTATAGCTGAGTGTATGTATTGTGCACCATTTGTGTGTACAAATGTATGTAGGTTCCTGAAGACTCTAGAAGAAGGTGTCATAAGCAGTTATGGGCTCCTCCCTCCATGTGAGTGCTTGGAACTGAACCCAGGTCTCCTGTAAGAGCAGCCAGTGCTCTTAACTACTGAGCCATCTTTCCAGCCTCTGGTATTAAATATTTTCTTTTCATTTTTATCATGATGTTTTCAAAGGCTCTATGATGTACAGTGTTATTTTCCATAACTTTTTGTTATTTATATAAACATGTAAACATTTATTTCTAAATGAATTAGTAGGGCTGGTGAGATGGCTCAAAGTGCTGACCTGATGACCTGAGTTTGATCCCTGGAACCCACAGAGTGGAAAGAGAACCGACTTCTACAAGTTGTTCCTTGACCTGCATGAGCACACATGAAGATGCATGCATACAGACACACACACACACTCACTCACTCACTCACTCACTCACTCACTCACTCACTGACTCACTCTCTCTAAGTAGATAAATGTACTAAAAATTAAGTCAATAAATACATTTTTAAATTGAAGGTTTAATTTCCAATATGGTGGTATAGACCTACATAACTGATGTAAGTGGTTGTGTGTGCAAAAGAATTGTGAGACCAAAAGTTTGAGAACTAGAGCCAATGGATGGCTCACCCTCCCTATCTCTCTCTCTCTCTCTCTCTCTCTCACACACACACACACACACACACACGTCATTGGGGAGCATTTTGATAGCTCCTGAAAAATTAGTAACCAGAATAATTATCTCTGAATAACATTACCCATTGTTATTGTTGTTCCACTTTATATTCTTTAAGTAAATAATTCTTTTTTATACGGTAAACAATATTGTGTTATATATAAAAATATCTTAAATGAAAGTTAACTTATTTCTGTGTTGTTTTATGCTTGGAGTTATAAAGCATTTCATTTCCCTTTTTATTATTTTTATTTTTTATAATTTATTCACTTTACATCCCAATTGTTGCCCCCTCCCTTGTCTCCTCTCATCCCACCCTTCCTCCCTCTTCCCCGCTATCTCCTTCTACTAGTCCTCAGAAAGGGGAGGCCCTCCTCTCCTACCATCTGACCCCAGCCTATCAAGTCTCATCAGAACTGCTTGTATCTTTTTCCTCTGTGGCCTGGTAAGGCCACCCCTCCAGGACGAAGTGATCAAAGACCAGGCAACATAGTCCATTTCAGAGGCAGCTCCTGCTCCCCTTACTATGGAACCCACATGGAGACTGAGCTGCCTATCAGCTACATCTGAGCAGGGGGTCTAGGTCCATTATAGAATGGTCCTTGGTTGATGCACCAATCTCTGCAGGATGCCCTGGACCCTGATTTGTTGGCTCTGTTGGTCTCCTTGTGGAGCTCCTGTCCCCTCCTGGTCCGTCTATTGCCCCACTTTTTCATAAGACCCCCTACACACTGCCCAAAGTTTGGCTGTGAGTCTTAGCATCTGCTGTGATCTATTGCTGGGTGGAGTCTTTCAGAGGACATCTATGGTAGGCTCCTGTCCTGTACCTTCTCTTTGTCTGCTTCCAGTGTCTATTTTATTTGCTGTTCTGAATGAGAATTAAGCATCCTCCCTAGGGTTCTTCTTGTTATTTAACTTCTTAGGTCTGTGGATTGTAGTTTGGTTATCCTATATCATATGACTAATACCTGCTTATGAGTGAGTCTATACCATATGTGTCTTTCTGAGTCAGGGTTACCTCACTCAGGATGATCTTTTCTATTTCCCACCATTTGTCTGCAGATTTCATGATTTTTCCTTGTTTTTAATGGCTGAGTAATATTCCATTGTGTAAATATACCACAATTTCTTTATCCATTCTTCAGTTGAAGGACATCTGAGTTGTTTTCAGTTTCTGGCTGTTATGAATAGAGCTGCTATGGACATAGTTGAGCAAGCATCTTTGTTGTATGTTGGATCATCTTTCAGGTATATGCCTAGGAGTGGTATAGCTGGGTCTTGAGGTAGCACTATTCCCAATTTTTTGAGAAAGTGCCAGATTGATTTCCAAAGTGGTTGTACAAGTTTGCACTTGCACCAGCAATGGAGGGGTGTTCCCCTTTTCCCACATTCTCACCAGCATGTGCTATCTGTTGAGTTTTTGATCTTAGCCATTCTCATGGATGCCAGGTGAAATCTCAGGGTCGTTTTGATTTCATTTTCCTGATGACTAAGGACATTGTGCGTGTATTTAAGTGTTTCTTGGCCATTTGATGTTCCTCTCTTGAGAATTCTCTGTTTAGCTCTGTACCCAATTTTTAAATTGGATTATTTGGTTTGTTGTTGTTTAATTTCTTGAGTTCTTTATATGTTTTGGATGTTAGCCTTCTGTTGGTTGTAAGGTTGTGAAGATCTTCTCCTAATCTGTAGACTGCCATTTTGTTCTGTTGACAGAATCCTATGCCTTACAGAAGCTTTTCAGTTTTATGAGCTCCCACTTATTAATTGTTGATCTTAGAGCCTGAGCTGCTGGTGTTCTATTCAGGAAGTTGTTTCCTGAACCAATGAGTTCAAGGTTCTTCCCACTTTTTCTTCTAACAGATTCAGTGTGTCTGGTTTTAGGTTGAGGTCTTTGATCCACTTGGACTTTAGTTTTGTGCAGAGTGATAAATATGGGTCTATTTGCATTTTTCTATTCGTAGATATCTAGTTAGACTAGCACCATTCGTTGAAAATGCTTTCTTTTTTCCAATGTATGGTTTTGGCTTCATTGTCAAAACCAAGTGTCTGTAGGTGTATGGATTTATTTCTGGGTCTTCAATTCCACTGATTCACTAGTCTGTTTCTATGCCAATACCATGGAGTTTTTATAACTGTTGCTCTATAGTACAGCTTGAGATCTGGGCTGGAGATACCTTCAGAAGATCTGTTATTGTACAGGATTGTTTTAGCAATTCTAGGTTTTTTGCTTTTCCATATGAAGTTGAGAATTTTTTTTTCAAGGTGAAGAACTGTGTTGGTCTTTTGATGGGAATTGCACTGAATCCATAGATTGCTTTTGGTAAATGGTCATCCTTTTTATTTTTGAAATTAGGTTTTGAAACCTAGCTTCTTGAAAAATACTGGGCAGCTTTTAAATATCATTAACTAGAGGTATTTTGATTTTGCTTCACATAAAACAACATAATCATTATTAATTAGTGATTTCTTAGTCTATGTTTAGGAATTAGTAAGATTGAAAGTTAAATATATGAATAGATGAAATATGCATTTGGAGAAAATTCTAAAGCTACAGAGAATATTTCATAAGCCTCATTTCCTCTAACTCTTTTTTTGAATTTATTATTTTTTCAATTTATTTTTTATTTATTACAATGTATTCACTTTGTATCCCAGCTGTAGCTCCCTCCTTCATCCCTTCTCAATCCCTCCCTCCCTCCCTCATCTCCTTCCAGGCCCCTCTCCTCGTCCACTATAGGGGAGGTCCTCCTCTTCCATCTGACCCTAGCCTATCAGGTCTCATCAGGACTGGCTGCACTGTCTTCCTTTGCGGCCTGGTAAGGCTGTTGTGTCCCACCCCCACCCCCACCCCCGCTCAGAGGGAGGTGATCAAGTTGCTAGCCACTGAATTCCTCTAACTCTTGAGTGTGCAAGTGTCTTTGATTCTTATAGAGATTGTGTGTGTGTATAGGTACGGGTGTGTGCGCGTACCACCACATGTACATTTGGAGAGCAGAGTACAGCTTTGGTAGTTGGTTCTTTCTCCTTATTTCTTGGAGGCAGAGTCTCTTGTTGTATCTACAGCACTGCATATTTCATGCCAGCTAGCCATTGAGCTTTTGCATGATTCTCTGCTCTTGTCTCCATTCTTATCTCAGTGTAGGAATGAAAGGATCACAGATGCCCATTACCTCATCTAGTTTTTTTTTTTTTTTTTTTTTTATGGGTTATAGGGATTGAACTTAGGTTGCAGGCTTTACCTGCTGAGCCATCTCACTGGCCCTTTTCCTACTCTTAAACAGTTACTTTGGTGAGTATGTATGTGTATTGTTAACACAAATGAATAAGGTATTATATAAACCCTTTGATTCCAGCATCCTTTGCTTATCCGTATGTATGTATGTATGTATGTATGTATGTATGTATGTATGTATGTATCTATCTATCTATCTATCTATCTATCTATCTATCCATCTGTCACAATTTATTCACTTTGTATCCCCACTGCAGCCCCCTCCCTCATCTTCTCCTAGTTCCACCCACCCTCCCTCTTCTCCCCCTGTGCTCTTTCCCTAGTCCCTGATAAGGGAGGACCTCCTACCCTTCTATCTGATCCTAGCCTATCAGGTCTCATCAAGGTTGGCTACATCATCATCCTCTGTGGCCTGGCAAGGCAGGGGGAGGTGATCAAAGAGATGGCCACTGAGTTCATGTCAGAGACAGCCCCGTACCCCTTACAAGGGAACCCACTTGGAAACTGAGCAGCCTATGGACTTCCTCTGACCTGGGGGTCTAGGTCCTCTCCATGCATGGTCCTTGGTTGGAGTATCAGTCTCCGCAGGTCCCCTAGGCCCAGGTTTTTTTGGCTCTGTTGTTCTCCTTGTGGAGTTCCTGTCCCCTCCAGGTCTTTCTTCCTTAAGGTTTCTGGCACTCTGCTCAAAGTTTGGTTATGAGTATTCTTCGGTACCCTGGGTAGAATCTTTTGGAGGGCCTCTGTGGAAGGCTCCTGTCCTGTTCCTTGTCTTCTATTTCTGATGTCTATCCTGTTTGCCCTTCTGAATGAGGATTAAACATCTTCCCTAGGGTCTTCCTTATTGTTAAGCTTCTTTAGGACTATAGATTTTAGTATGTTTATCCTATATATTATGGCTAAGATCCACTTATAAGTGAGTACATACCATATGTATCTTTCTACTTCTGGGTTAACTCACTCAGGATGATCTTTTCTAGTTCCCACTGTTGCCTGCAAATTTCATGATTTCCTTGTTTTTAACTGCCAAGTAGTATTCCATTGTGCAAATGTACCACACGTTCTGTATCCATTCCTTTGTTGAGGGGCATCTAGGTTGTTTCCAGATTCTGGCTATTAAAAATAAAGCCGCTATGAACATAGTTGAGCAAATGTCTTTCTTGAATGGTAGGGCATCTTTTGGGTATATGCCTTGGAGTGATATAGATCTTGAGGTAGCACTAATCTTAATTTTCTGAGAAAGCACAAGATTGATTTCCAAAGTGGTTGTACAGGTTACATTCCCACCAGCAATGGAGGAGGGTTCCCCCTTTTCCACAGCCTTTCCACCATGCATCATCCCTTGAGTTTTTGATCATAGACATTCTGATGGGTGTGAGGTGAAATCTCAGGGTCGTTTTGATTTGCATTTCCTGGATGACTAAGATGTTGAACATTTCTTTAAGAAGGCCAGAGGGATAGACAGTGACCTTCATTGGGCAGGAAGAAAGCTGTTCTCTGCAAGAAGGCCCAGGGCAAGGGGCAGCATGGCGTTGCTTCCTTCTGGTGCCTTGGATAGCTTTTTTCTTTTTTTTGTGGCTTCTTTTCCTTTCTCCTTTTCTCTGCTGTGAATAAATTGAAAGACTTCATTGAATTTTTATCAGACTAGGTAAAAAAGAAGCATGGTATTGAGTACCAAGCAAGTAGTGGGTTGCTGTCTACTATCTGGAACACAAATGGGTCTTCTCTAAGTTTTCTTAGTCCTGTCCTGAGCCCCAGGTCCCAGGTTGTTAGTATAACAAATTCTCCAAGTGGCTTGGAGACTTCTCTGTACATCCATTTGCTGTTGGTGTTCTGTTCTGGAAGCTCTCTCCTGTGCCAGTGAGTTCCAGGCTCTTCCCTACTTTTTCTTCTAACAGATTTGTTGTGTCTGTTTTTTTTTTTTGTTGTTGAGGTTTTTGATCCACTTGGATGTTAGTTTTTGTGCAGGGTGATAAATATGGGTCTAATTGCATTTTTCTGCATGTAGACATCCAGTTAGATCAGCACCATTTGTTGAAGATGCTGTCTTTTTTCCATTGAATGGTTTTGGCTTCTTTGTAAAAAATCAAGTATCTGTAGGTGTTTGGGTTTATTTCTGGGTTGCTATTATTTATTTTAGTTACATTTTTTTTTTCTTTTGAGACAGGGTCTCATTACATGGCCTTGGTAGGCAGGAACTTTCTCTGTAGACCAGGCTGGTCTCAAGCTCAGAAAGATCACCTGCCTCTGCTGGAATTAATATACTGTATTCTACGTATCAGTATATTTTGATGATTATTCTGATGATTGTCTACGGCCCTTCATTGTGTCAGTGAATCATAATATACTGATGTAAGCTTTCATTAATTGATAATTTAAGTTGGTTATAGGATTTTGCTTTAATAATGTATGCTGCAGAAACTCTTGGTGTGTATGATATTTTGCAACTGTGGGAATTTTTCTGTAGGATAAATTCTTAGAGAAAGGTCAAAGTAACAGGGTGGTGGTGGCACATGCTTTTAATCCTCACGCTCAGGATGCAGAGGAAGGCAAATCCCAGAGTTGGCCTGCAGAGAAAGTTCCCGGATATCCAGGGATACAGAGAGAAACCCTGTCTGGAAAACCAAAACCAACAAACTAAACAAACAATAAAAAATAAGAACTAGGTCAAAGTGCTTGGGTATTTTTGGTATATGTTGTTACCCTGAGAAGATGGTCTCCCATCTTGTCATGTGATGTTGCCTGCTTTTCCTCTCTCTGAAACAAAGTTTGTCAGTCTGTTAATTTTTATTTTCTGAATTATGAACACTTTTTCTTTCTTTTTTTGCTTTTTTCACTTATTTGTTTGTTTATGTGTGTGTTGCGTTTGCCATGGCATTCATGTAGAAGCCAGGACAACTTTTCTTCTACCGTGGGTGCCATGGATGCAGCTCAGGCCTGCAGCTTCAGTGGCACTCATCTTTACTTACTGACTCATCTTGCCAGACCATGAAAACCTTTTCTAGCTGAAAAACTATTTTTTTTCAACTCCTTCTATTTGAAAGATAGTTTATTACCTTTGCTTATATTTTTTTATTTACTTAGTTCTGGCCATATAAGTTAAAAATTTTAGTATGTGTTGTGCATCATCTGTATTCTTTGATTTTTACTTGCTGGCATGCATAAATTTAAAAAATATTCAGATTGTATACCTTTTGAGTGTGAATTTAATTTTTGCAGACAAAAATCATTGCTGGCTGTGTGGTGGCAAATGCCTTTGATACCAACACACTGGAAGCATGGACACACAGATGTCTGTGAGTCTGAGGCTGGCCTGGTCTACATAGTAAAATTTCAGGCCAGCTAGTGTCACATAGTGAGACCCCTGTTTCAAAAGAAAAAAGTCATTACATTAGGTTACTTGTTATTGTTTTGTTTTCATGTCAGGCCCAGAGGCTCTGCACACGGTAAACAGGTACTTTATTTACTGTTGAGCTTTACCACAATCTAGAGAGTTGTCATAATAGAATAATGTTGGTTGCCCTGAGTGGAATTAAGTTACTACAAATAAATAATAAAAACCAGAAACATTCTTCAAGGAGTGCTTGAAAGGTCAAGAAAGTAATTTTTCTCTATGGCTAGTTTTCAAATTCAATTTTAAAAGCACTGCAATTTTACCAAGAACTCTCACTTTTTATAATTTGTTCTTTTTTAATTTAATAGAATAAAAGTATGCTAGAAATCAGTAGAGTCAGTTACAGGCTCTGCCCTTTTTCAGAACCGTACTCTTTTTGACTGATTCTTTTCCTTATTTATTCAGCTGAAACAATGGTTTCTGCCACACTTAAACACCAAGACAATTACTGTCTAGTCAAAAACAGTAGTGAATTTTGATAGGTATTATATGATTTTATCAGATTGCAACATTTTAAACATGTTTTGTTAAAACAATTTAAGAACAGGTGATACTCAAGAATTTGAGAGTTAAGCAAGGACTTGTGCTCACCCTGGGAGGAAGGGCTAGTCTTTCCTGTCTTCTAGCCACACTCAGCTGTCCTGGTCCTGTGCTTCTGTGCCTCAGCAGCAGACCAACTATCCTCTGAGTATGACAGTTGATCTTCTATCAGCTCTTGTAGAAGAGGTGCAGTGCAATCTTTCCTTTTAGAAGTAGGGTGTTGGTCAATGGACCTCCCCCAACCAGTTGTATGTGGTTGTGCCCTAATTACACATGACCTTAGGGTCTGTGGGGAGGGCTGTAAGATAGAGGAGGAATTATTAGGGGAGGGGACTCAATCTACACACCTGTGTGGAGTTATCTTCCATGCTGGGTGCAGACATTCCAGTGTGGCTGCTTTAAGGTCACTCATGCTCCTGCCTTCACCTATTGCTCTGTGAGTAAGTCTGATAAACTCATTGGTAAAGGGACTCTAGCCGACCTGAACACGGCAAACATGGCTTTGATGGGCCTTGCCCTTCTCTATTCCCCCTGCCTTGCCAAAATTGTTAGATTACCTTCCTAAAGCTAGCCCCCCTCCCCAAGTTCCATTTCCTTATTTGGTCACTTCCTCCTCTTGAAGCTGACCACCAAGGTCCAGCTATCAAAGTATTGAAGTCCAGCAATCAAAAGTCTCCTGTTGGCTGCTCTAATTAACCTGTCCAGTCAAATTAAACAGGGCATCCTAACACAGTGTTTCCTCTTTTACCTTTCCAAACCACCACATGCCTAAAGGCCGTGTCTGTCTGCTTTCTCCAGAGGCACTCCTTTGTCCCACTCAGGGACAAATTCTGTTTACCCTTCTCCCTTGTCCCCCTTTTCCCCTCTCTCATTCCCTTCCTCTTTTTCCCTTCTCTATCTCCTGTCTTTATCTCTTATTCCCTCCCTTTGTCCCTCTGGGGCAAATAAATCTTTTTTTTTGTGTGCTGAAAACTTGGGGTATCTTGAGCCAACTTTGAGGTTCCCTACCATCCTCCAAAGTGAACTTTAGTAGAATTGTTCCTTAGTTTGTTGCTAGGACTTAGGATGAGTAGCAGGCGGTAGATAAAGGTCCACAATTATTGCATGCTTTAAAAAAATAAAAATAATTAGCATAAGTGGGATATGGTTGCTCACATCTGGGATCATAGCACTTGGAAAGTAATGGTAGGAGTTCAAAGTCATCCTCAGCTCATAAGCTCTGGGCTAGCCTGGCTGCAGAATACCCTGTCTCAAAAGAAAAATTGAATTAACAAAAGAAAAAAAATAATTTCCATTGAAGAAATTGTGGAGTCTCAAATGTTTGTCACACAAGACATCATTTAAGTTCAGAAAAGAAGATCTTAGGACTGTAGGCACATGAACTACTTCAAATGAACCATTAAGCTTTTTATTATGAAAGATAAGGAAACCAATACTTTAAAATGTTCTTGTATTCCAGCTTATCTTATGAATTATTTTTACTTACAAGATAGCCTATTCACACTGTAGCATTCACTTAACCTATCTGTCTGACTCTCTCTCTCTCTCTCTCTCTCTCTCTCTCTCACACACACACACACACACACACACACACACACACATGCACACACACATACACGGAAGAAAGGGAAAACTCACCACTGTGGCACTGGTTGGATTTGCAGCTTTTGAAAGGCCTCGGGCTGTCACCATGGTGCTGCATGTTACCATGCTCAGCTACCATGCTGGTGACAATTCCTTCCCTCCCTCTCTTCCAGGTTCTTCCCAGCTATTGACTAGTCTCTCCTCTCTGCCTCTTCAGCCTGTGTCTGCTCACTCAAGATTTCTGCAGTCTTAAGATCTTGCTTACTGCCTTCTCTGCTACTCTTCTCCCAGGTGTACCTCTCTGTATGTCTTGCTTCAAAACTTCCAGGGAAGAAAAGGGAAATTCTCCTTTGATCATTTATTAATATTCAGCAGAGGGTGCCTTTGCTGAGCAGCTCATGCTAGACTTCAGAAGCCTCTCCTGAAGGCGTAGAGACCTGTGACTTTGGGGTTAAGTAGCCACCTCTGGTTCTGTCAGTTGTGCCTGGGAAGACAGATCAAACAGCAAAAACATAGCAGTCTGAATAGGAAGAAACCCCTCACAGAGGGCTGTACATTTGGCAGGGACTTGCTTCCTTTGTGATGTAATTACCTCTAAAAATCCTGGTGCAGTAGGCATTCCTAATAGGCATTCCTAATATGCCTAATAGGCATTTGGACCCCATTTCTAGGGCAGCAGTTAGAAGTTTGTGGAACTCACTGGTCTCCTACTATTCCTTTCCTGGTTGTGCTAGTGCTTAATGCTTGAGCATGTGGCTGTGGCCCCACTCTAACTTTCAGATGCTCTGGGAGGCAGATGGGGACTTGGGCTGAGGTCTAGTAGGCCATGTAACTGAGTCTTAGCCAGTGCAGTGTGGCAAGGTGACATGCGCCACTTCAGGCCTGTATCAAATTTGCTGGAGTTATTAGCAAGCCTTTCTTTTTCTCCTCATCCCTCCTCTTCTTTTCTCTGCCTTCATTGTCTTTCTCTCTTCATCCCTCCTTTACAGCTCCTCTCCCTGCATCTCTTTCTTAGGCTAGGATTCAATGAAAGGCCCTGTGAGTGGTAGGTAGATGCCGCACTACTGAGTGACGGGCCCAGTCCTTACTCACCTTTCCCCCTATGTAGACAAGCATTTTTTGAAATTTCTGTTTATCTGTAAGGAACTTGGTGTAACTTAAACAACCTTGGAAATGAAAAAGAAGGTTGGATGTCTACTTCCTGTTTTCAAAATTTACTTCAGAGCTGCACTGAGACTGTTCTTCTTTTGATCTCCAGCAAAGGTGGAGCTAGGACAACTGAATACCTACTCGTAAATAAATGATGTTAGATCCCTTCTTCATACCATGTATTAAAAACTAACTCAAAAGAAAAAAAATCATGTGTAAGACTTCAAGTTATAAAACTCTTGAGAAAGAAGGCATGCAAGGGTGGTTCAATATACAGAAATCCATCAATGTAATCCACCATATAAACAAACTGAAGGAGAAAAACCACATGATCATCTCCTTAGATACGGAAGAAGCATTCAACAGAATCCAACACCCATTCATGTTTAAAGTCTTGGAAAGATCAGGAATACAAGGCACATACTAAAATATAGTAAAAGCAATATACAGCCAGTCTATAGCCAACATCAAACTCAATGGAGAGAAACTTAAATCAATCCCACTGAAATCAGGGACAAGACAAGGCTGCCCACTCTCTCCATATCTCTTCAACATAGTACTTGAAGTCGTAGCTAGAGCAATAAGACAACTAAAGGAGACCAAGGGGATACAAATCAGAAAGGAGGAAGTCAAAGTATTACTATTCACAGATGATATGATAGTATACATGAGAGATCCCAAAAATTCAACCAGAGAACTCCTTCAGCTGATAAACACCTTCAGCAAAGTGACTGGATACAAAATCAACTCAAAAAAATCAGAAGCCCTCCTGTATACCAAAGACAAAAGGGCTGAGAAAGAAATTAGGGAAACAACACCCTTCACAAAAATAGCCACTAATAGCATAAAGTACCTTGGTGTGACTCTAACCAAGCAAGTGAAAGACCTGTTTGAGAAAAACTTCAAGTCTCTGAAGAAAGAAATTGAAGAAGATATCAGAAGATGGAAAGATCTCCCATGCTCATGGATCGGTAGGATTAACATAGTGAAAATGGCCATTCTGCCAAAAGCAATCTACAGATTCAATGTAATTCCCATCAAAATACCAATACAATTCTTCATAGACCTTGAAAGAAAAATTATCAGCTTCATATGGAGAAACAAAAAACCCAGAATTTCCAAAATGATCCTGTACAGCAGCAGATTATCTGGAGGTATCTCCATCCCTAATCTCAAGCTGAACTACAGAGCAATAGTAATAAAAAATCTGTACACCTAAAGAAGCTAAACAAGAAGGAGGACCCAGGTAAGAAGATCAATCTTTACTTAGAAAGACAAATAGGATGGACATTGGAAGTAGGAGAAAACAAGAAGCAAGATAGGAGCATACCACAGAGGGCCTCTGAAAGACTCTACATAGCAGTGTATCAAAGCAGATGCTGAGACTCATAACCAAACTTCAGGCAGAGTGCAGGGAATCATATGAAAGAAGAGAGAGTTTGTAAGACCTGGAGAGAATAGGATTTCCACAAGGACCAAATATATCAGGGCACAGGGGTCTTTATTATGAGACTGTTTCTCCAACCAAGGACTATGCATGGATATAACATAGAATCCCTGATTGGACACAGCCCATGGCAGCTCAGTATCCAAGTGGCTTCCCTAGTAAGGGGAACAGGGACTGTCTCTGGCATGAACTCCATGGCTAGCAATTTGACCTCCCCAGCCCCCCGTGGGAGGAACAGCCTAGCTAGGCCACAGAGGAGGACATTGCAGCCAGTCCTGGTGAGACCTAATAAGCTAGAGTCAGATGGAGGGGGAGGAGCACCTCCCCTATAAGTGGACTTAGAGAGGGGCAGGGAGGAGATGAGGGAGGGAGGGTGGGATTGGAATGAGAGAGGGGGCTACATCTGGGACACAAAGGAAACTAATTAATATAAAAAATAAAAAAAATTATATCAAAAAATACTCTTGGGAAAGAACATTGATATAAATCTTGTGATATAAATCTTAGTGTGTGGGAGGCAACTAAGGGCAATAGTGATAGTCTATAATGTTTTGGGAGTCCTTTGGACAACCCTGACAAACAGCTCAAAGGAGTATTTATCTTGGGGTCTTTTTTAAAAGTCTGTGGTCCTTGTGTGTGGGGGAGTATTATCAGCCCAGCTGGGAACATTTTATTTAAATTATGTATTTATAGTTACATACCACCTTACCCGTGTTGTAGTATAGATTATAGTATGATTCCTGGTATCTTTTTTTAGACATGGTTACTGTCATTTTACCTTCCTGCCTCCTGAATTATCTTTTTCCTCCCTCCCTAATTAAAGCCCTCTCATTTTTCTCATTTCCCACATCAGAACATTTGCCCCCTGCCATTCCATTTTATATTGCTCTGCCTCCCACCTGCAGCAATGGTCACTTTACTCTTCTAGTTTGGATACATTATAGAAGACCAAAACTGATCACAATGCAGAGTTGAGGCTCCCAGCCCCAAATGATAACTGTATAACACATCTCCCGTACCTAAGGCTCAAGGATCACTGTAGAAAGGGGCAGAAAAATTGTAAGAGCCAGAGAGCAGCAAGTTTGTCATGAGATTGTATCTGCTAGAAATGCTAGAGAAGCTATACCCATGATTTCTCAACAATATTGTTGAATTATTTTATTAGTATGGGCCTTTTCTAATATCTGTTCTAGCTTTCAAATAATTACATGGGGACGATTAGCCTTATTAATAAGCTTTAAAGCACCATAGCTGGGTAGATATTGATTTTTAACCTGTTTTCTAGTCTCCCCTTGGCCTCTTCTGCTTCATTTTTGTCCTCATGGTAACCTCCTTCTCTTTCTACTTTCTTCTCTTTCTCTTGTCCTAGCTGGGATCAGCCTTCTTACCTCCTTAACCCAGTCATTGGCTGTTCAGCCTTTTATTAACCAAGCAGAGAGAACTGGGGAGCATTCTTTGTACAGTGATACAAGAGGTTCTTCAGTAACCATGACAATGCCCATGTCCTGAACCTGATCTCACACAGAAATCAGCACCTGAATACACAATGCACAAGATCAAACCCCAACACAGCATTGCTGCCTAAACATGACCTGAGCAAGGACAACACCAGTAGACATGCTAACATGGAAGAAGCCTCAGAGGCTCAAGAGGCCTCAGTCATTGACAAAGAACTGCAGCAGCTAAGGAATGCTGAGAGTGGAGAAATAGTCTTCCCCAGGGAAGAGCACACCAATAGTTATCCAGTACCAAATGATGAGCCCTGAAAACATACATATAAACAACATTAAATAGACTGAACAGGTTGTGTTTTTATATATTATGAACTTTGTGTGTATGTGTGTGTGTGTCTAACAACAATGAAAGAGGACATGAATTTGAAAGAGAACAAGGGGGCATATAGGAGGGTTTGGAGTCAGGATACAGAAAAGAGCAATAATGTAATTATAATCATGAAAAAAAAATTTTTAATTTACTTTTTAATTTAATTAATGTGGGGTTTAACATAAGATAAGGGTTTGATCCTCCTCAATTCAGAGAGCTGGTCACAGCTGATTGCTTCTATGTCTAGTGCTTAAAGCTTTGAAATCTTCAGAAAAGGCATCAAAAAAGTATTTTAAAAATCAACTGAAGAGGGATGGAGAGGTGACTCAGTGCTTAAGAGCTTGTACTGTCTTTGCAGAGGACCCAAGTTCAGTTCTCAGCACCCACCTCAGATGGCTTACAACTGCTTGAGACTCTAGCTCAGAGGGTCCAATACCCTGTCTTGGTTTTCTCTGATACCTACTCACACAGACATATAGACAGAAAGGAATAAAATAAATATTTAAGAAAATCAATTGAAGTAATAAAAAGCAAACTGGGTCCATCCTAGAAAATCTAGCCATAGAACATTTACATGCCCTTCTTTCTGTAGTATCAGTAGCCAGATCCTCAAAGGGTCCTGCCACTAAAAGACTTTAGTCCAGATGGCTGCACATTAAAAATTAAAATGTAGTCCTTGGGGAACTTAATCTCTTTCAGGAGATGGTACAAGAAGTAAAAAATCTGAATTATTTTTCTAAAGTGTATATAATTCCGATACCAAAAACCTAATAAAGATCGCATAAAACTACAAAACAATTTTTTATGTATAGTTATACAAAATTGCAAATAAAATAGTAGCAACAAAATCTAGTAGCACATTAATACAAACTGTGTTTTTTTTCTGGGAATATAAAAGTATTACTATACTAGACATTTATTAATATAGCACATTGTATTAGTATGCCTAAGAATAAAAATCATGGACCATTCCTGTAGGTAGTTAAGAGGCATTTGACAGAATTCAGCACATGTCCATAATTTTAAAGTCTCAATAAGGTAGATGTTAGGGAATGCTTCGTTAGCTCCAACCAAGGAGCTTACTTAATGAGGAGAGTTGTACCCCAGTTTGGCTAAAATTAGGAACAAGGTAAGGATATATACATTTGCTGTTGGCAATTAATATTAATGCACAACGCAATTGGGTAAGTGGTAACATGGATATAAATACTAGATACAAAATGCTCAGAGGTATAGGAGAAAGAAAAGCAATTTGCAGATATATGACCAAATATCTAGAAAACCCAGGAGAATTGATAGGAAAACTATTGCAAAGAAAAATAAAATTTAGCAAAGTAGTAAGAAGTAAGGTTACTGTACAGAAAGAAGCCTGGTGACATGGTTCAGCAGAGAGAGGCGCAGCCCTGACAACCTGCGAGATTTCCCTAGATTCCACAGAGTAGCAGGAGAGACCAGACTCTGGAGAGTTGTCCTCTGCCCTCCACCTTCTCTTCATGGCACAGGTGTTCCTGTACTCAACCATACCCCTTACAGAGGGAAGTAATAAATACATATTTAAAAATAGATCAATAGACAGAAATCAGCAGCCTTATTTTTTTTAAATGGTATATCTGTTTTTATTTTTTTCTGTGGATTGTTGTTATGGCTGTGAGAAGGTGACAGATTCCCTGGAACTGGAGTTACAGAGCTGCCAATATATATATATAGTCTATATAGACTATATATATATGTATATATATATGTATATATATTGGCATATATATACATATATATTATGTATATATATATACATAATCATATATTTATATCATACTAGGAAAACCCACACGATATAGAAACAGAACAAATGGAATGAAACCATGTTTGAGGGATAAAAATTTTGAAATAATAAAGGTGTCAGGCTTTGCAGACACCACCATCCTCTGTTGCTGCTGCTACAGCCATGGTCAACCCCACTGTGCTCTTCAACATCTTGGTGATGGCCAGCCCTTGGCCCGCGTCTCCTACAAGCTGTTTGCAGACAAAGTTTCAAAGACAGCAGAAAAGTTTCGAGCTCTGAACAGTGGAGAGAAAGGATTTGGATATAAGGGTTCCTCCTTTCACAGACTTGAGTCCAGGATTCCTGTGCCAGGGTGGTGACTTCACACGCATAATGGCACTGGCGCAGGTCCATCTGTAGGGAAAAATTTGAGGATGAAAACTTCATCCTGAAGCATACAGCTCCTGGCATCTTGTCCATGGCAAATGCTGGACCAAACACAAACATTTCCCAGTTTTTACCTGCATTGCCAGGACCGAGTGGCTGGCTGGCAAGTATGTGGTCTTTGGGAAGGTGAAAGAAGGCATGAACATCGTGGAAGCCGTGGAGTGTTCTTGGGCTCAGGAATGGCAAATTCAGCAAGAAGATAACAATTTCCAACTGTGGACAACTCTAATTCTTTTGACTTGCAGGCATCTTACCTACCCAGACCATTCCTTCAGGAGAACACCCCCATTCCCTTTGCTCAAAGTATGCTGTAATCTCTGCTCTTACTGAAGTTCTTTGGATTACATGTTTTCCTCATTCCCCTCCAAGTCTAGCTGGATTGCAGAGTTAAGTTTATGATTATGAATAAAAAGTAAATAAGAAAAAAGGTGTTAAATCAGCCTAAATTTACGTAAATTCAGCACAAATGAAAATGAACATTTTCTGTAACTTAACAAGTGAGTTTTAATGTACATATGAAAAAGTAAGCTAAAACAGCCAAGGGAACCCGTAAAGAACAAGGAGGCTGGTGTAGCTTTATTTGATGTCAACTGTATTACAGTCACTAGAGAGGTGTGTTCAACTGGTTAAGAGCACTTGCTGCTCTCACAGAGAACCCCTGTACCCACCTGGGAGAGGAGAGGAGGCACACCACCTTTTCTGCCTCCTAGCCAAGGCCACTCATTTTCACACAGAAAGTAAGGCAGGAGGGGACTGGAGGGGAGGGAAGGGGAGGAAGAAAGAAAAGACTAGAAATTCTTATATGAAGAATTAGTGGGAAGAAAATACAAAGGTCCCATGGAGGGAAGTGGCCTTTGCATGCTGGGGAGAAGCAGAGGAGAGAGCAGTTGGCATGCCGTGTAGAGAACAGCGCCTCCATGAAGGTTGACAGGCCTGCAGAGAGCCTGGCAGTGAAAGGGAGTGCCACCAGTGCCAGTGGGCACCACAGAGGGTGGCAAGTGATTAGGGGAATGACATGATGGCATTGTAGTTAGGAAGTGGGCTGTGGCTGCTGAAAGGAGTGGACAGGGTGGCTGGTGAGGGGGGAGCAGAATGTCAGCGCACGGGCTAGCTTAGTGGCCCAGGCATGAGGATGGCAGTCAGTGCAGCGGCAGTGGGCCGTGAAGAGCCATCTTGCTGCTCTAAGCTGGAGTGCTGTCCCTAAACTTCAGGTTTTGGAATGCTTTTTTCTTTCAAGTGGATACATGATAATTTGTGTATTTCTAGGGTACACATGCTATAATTGTAAACATGTACACAATGTGTATTGCTCAAATCAGGTAATTAACATTTTAATCTTACATGCTTGTCTTTGAGTTTGAAATTCCTTTCTTCTAGCTCTTCATATAATATATGAAGGTCTTATAAGCTATAGTCACTGTTGTGTGCTGGAGGTTTAGAACTTCCTCCTCCTGTCTTACTGTATGCTAATGTCTGATTTCCAAGCCTTCTGGAAGCATCTCCTCTCGTCCCCTTCTTACCACCACTTACTGTTCTGATCTATCCCCAAGTCCACTGATAGGGGAGTCTTCTTTTCCTTCCTTCTGATCCTAGTCAACTAGGTCTCATCGGGAGTGGTTGCATTGTCTTCCTCTGTGGCCTGGTAGTGCTGCTTCCCCCTCAGGGGGAGGAAATTAAAGAGCAGGCCAATCAGTTCATGTCAGAGACAGTCCCTGTTCCTATTACAGTGGAACCCACTCGGACACTGAACTGCCATGGGCTACATCTGTGCAGGGGTCTTAGGTTATCTCCATGCATGGTCCTTGGTTGGAATAGCAGTCTCAGGAAAGACCCCTGTGCTCAGATTTTTTTTTGTTCTGTTGCTCTCCTTACGGAGTTCCTGTCCTCTCCAGATCTTACTATTTCCCACTTCTTTCCTAAGATTCCCTGCACTCTGCCCAAAGGTTTGTATTTCAAATATATAATATTTGTATTTCTTTGCCTGATTTGTTTTATTTAACGTCCTTTAGTTACATCTACTTTTCTGCTGCTAATGAAAAATTTAATTTAAAAAATCAGCAAATAGTATTCCAGTGTGTGTGTGTGTGTGTGTGTGTGTGTGTGTGTTTTGTGTGTATTTCTTATATTCTTATATTTATGGTTGTGAGCCTAGCTTTTAACAGCTGAGCCATCTCTCCAGCCTGTGGGTGTATTTCTTTTAGCCATTCACCTGCTGACATACCTCAGTTGATTCCCTATCTTGGTTGTGTGTCATGCTGGAGTAAACAGGACTGTGCAGATATCTCTTTGATATATATGCTTACTTAGTTGCTTCGGCTATGCAGGAGAAGCAGAATGGCTGGATTATATAGCAGCTCCAGTTGTAGCTTTGTGGGGAGTGTTCATATGGAGTTCTCCATATGGCTGCACTAATTTATATTCCTACCAGCAGTCTGTCAGAGTCTCCCACTCTCCCCAGCATTTGATACTTTTCACTGTTTTTGATAATTGCCACTCTGAGGGGTGAGATGATATCTCATTGTGGTTTGGTACAGGTCCCTATTGAGTAGTGACACTGGACATATTTTCATATGTTTGTGGGCCATTTGTATATCTCCTTGAAAAAATCTGTTCAGGTCTTTGCCTTTTAAAACAATCCAGAGAATTTTTAGTTGTTCAAATTCATATCTTCTAGACATAAATCCCTTTTCAGATACATAGTTTACAAACATTTCCCCCATTCAATACCTGTCTCTTCATCTGTTTCTTTTTCTTTTCTGTGAAGTCTCTATTTGATATAATTTCATTTACCCATCACTGCTTTTGTTGGCTGTACTTTTGAAATCTTAACAACTACCACCACCAATAGCAACAGCAACAAATACAACAGCAATGACAGCACAGACCTTCGACTGTCCTTGTCTAAAAGAGTTTCTCCTTGTGTTTTGAAATCTTAATCTCTGATAGCTCAGAATGTGAGTTTTTCTGCAGACAAGGTGTTTAAAAAGATGATTGCATTAAAAACTGACGCTGTAAGAGAGGCCTAATCAGTCTCACTAGTTCCTTCCTCCTGCGCATGCCAGGCAGGTCGCTTGCCACTGGCTTATGCCAGCAGGGACCCCAGGGAGTCTGTATTTAGAGGGATGCCCCTGTGTGGAAAAGCCTCTCTCTGCAAGTTAAGCAGGGAACTTTAGGTGAAGCCACAGTCCAGATTTCCAGCCCACAGAGAAGGTGGCAGTGTGGACTCCCCTCCCTCCCTCTCCCCACACCATGGTATTTTCTCATGGGAGCTTCAGCAAGCTAACAGAGGGGCAAAAACAGCGACGGCGGTGCGATTTCTTCATAGTGCTAATCACAGACAAGAATTAGTTTGTACCTACTTACGTTTGTGCTCTATTCTTCCTGGTTATAAGCTCCACGGCTCATGGCTAGAACAGGGACTTGTCTTTCTCCTCCCCACAGTAGTCACAACACTGAGCACAAGTAGCTGGGTCACTGGTTCTGTCTCTGTAATGTCTGTTTTTTTTTTTTTTTTTTACAGAGCCTAGAGCTCTTCTTTTGAGACCAAGAAGAATAGCATTGCAGCAGCTAAGAGCCAGAAACCCTTCATTCTTTTCTTTTAAAGGCCCTTCAGTTGATCAGAAAGACCTTAGAGGTCCTTTAGGAACAGAGTAGTTCTGGGCACTAGACAGTTCGCCCTTGTTTTAGATTTATTTTATTATTTAGCTTCAAAATAACATAGATCCTTGGAAAATGCCACCCAGGGGAAGAAGGCAGGGTCCTTGTTTTGTTCTCTACTCTTTTGTAAATTGTACCTGGCATAGCAGTCTTCAGAAAATGTTTGTTAAATGAATGGAACCCATTTTCCAAAATTCTGCTTTGTTCTAAAAATTTCCATATTGTGTTAAGCTTACTGCTACTTCATGTAAGAGCAGTTGTATTAGAACAGGGTAACCGGGTTTGCTGCCTTTTGCCCCTTAGAATTGCATCAGATGTCCTCAATCTGTCTTCACTAGGGTGTTCTGACCTTGACTGCCCTTAATGGACGACCTATAGTCCAGCTCAATGGCACTGGTGCCACCTTGTGTCGGCAATGTGATACTACACCCGTTGAATGTCTGTTTAAATAATGTTGCTCTCTGTATGGTATAAATGTGGAAAGAAATTCTGTTAAAAAGGCTTTGGAACTGGTTTGTACTTGTCAATATAAGGCTAGCCTTGTCTACTTAATAAGCTCCAGGACAGCCAGAGCTACATAATGAGATCCTGTCTCAAATCCTCCTGTACTCCCAAAATAGGTTTAAGTGGTTTCTTAACATAATTTTCATGGACAACAAGTTGGCTCAGTGGGTAAAGGCACTTGCTGCCAAGATTGACTACCCGAGTTCAAACCCCAGGACCCACGCAGTGGACAGAAAGAAGTTGTCCTCACATCCACATGTGTGCGGTGGCATGCCCCCACTGCCTACCCCTCTACCCTTCCTGCTCCCAGTAAGTAAGTAAGTAATAAAATGTAGTAAAAATTAAAATAGAAAGAAAATAATTTTCATTCAGTTCACTTGACCTAAAAATCTCACTTGCTAGAAATAAATTAACCAGGGTCTGGAGAGATGGCTCAGTGGTCAAGAGCACTGTCTGCTCTTCCAGAGGTCTTGAGTTCAATTACCAGCAACCACATGATGGCTCATAACCATCTATACTGGGATCTGATGTTCTCTTCTGGCGTGCATATATACATGCAGATAGAGTACTCATCTACATAAAATAAATACACCTTTAAAAAAAAAGAAATAGGTTAACCACCTTTTAACATTTAGATCCTTCTAGCTATTGCTTTTGTTTTATAGTTGCTGTTTATCCATTACCATATATTTTAACATACTATTTTCCATTCTCCAACCCTTTCAGATTCTTCTCCACTCCCTACCCACCCATTTTTGTGTTCTCTCTCTTATAAGAGAGAGGAAAAAAAGCCATAAAAATAGAGTCTCATTTGTGTTAACCATCTACTACTGAGCATGGGGCCTGCCTGGAGTATGGTTGATATACCCAGTATCAACGCGGTGTATATCAGTGTACTCCACTGAAGAAAACTGTTCTTCCCCTGTCCAGGAGCTATTAATTTTGAATAGTTTCTTTGCTAGGACTGGAACCTTTGCCCACTTTCCCTCTTTTGTATTGGGATTTTTGTCAGGCTTGAACTTGTGCAAGTTTTGGAAATGCTGTCACAGTCTTTGTGAATTCATATGTGCACCTTCCCTGTTGTGTCTGGAAAATGCTATTTCCTTAAAGTTGTCCACTATTTCTTACTCTTTGAATACTCCCCCCCCTTCTTTCACATAGATCCCTGAGCCTTGACAGAGGAGGGTGACAAGGACAACCCATTTAGTGATGAACACTTTAAAGTCTCCCATTCTCCGCATGTTGTCCAGTGGTTTGTTTCTGTGTTAATTACTATTTACTGCCAGAAGCTTCTCTGCTGAAGGCTGACAGTAATTCACTCATCTATGCTATAGTGGTGTGAATGAAACAGCCCTCATACACTCATAAGGATTGGCACTACTGGGAGGTGTGGCCTTGTTGGAGTAGCTGTGGTTTTGTTGGAGTAGGTATGGCCTAGTTGGAAGAAGTGTATCATTAGGTTTCAGTGTCTGCTTTGGGCTTTCAGAATCCCAAGCCAAGCCCAGTGGCACCCTTTCTTTCTGCTGCCTGACAAACTGGATGTAGAACTCTCAGGTACCTCTCCAGAACCATGTCTGCTGTATGTCACCATGCTTCCCACCATGATGATAATGAACTAAACTTACTCTCAACTATAAGCCAGCCCCTATTAACTGTTTTCCTTTATAAGAATTGCCATGGGCATGGTGTCTCTTCACAAGCAATAAAATTCTAGCTAAGTCATATGGGTATAGAAATATATTATTAGGAACCATTTTATTCCTATGGTCATTTAGCAAAATAATAATACTAAGTTTTCCCAAGGACCCATGACTGGTGTGGGGCTTAAACGCAATTTAAAAAAAAAAGGTTGTTTACTTTCCTAACATTTATGCCAATATTAAATCAGTGAGCACATCTTGCAGGCAGGTTATCATTAAAGCTCACAGGGTTCTAATTGGTCTTGTGTATGGAATCTTGTAGCACTATGAACAGTGGCCAATTGGGTGAATCTTCCAGTTGAGTACCACTTGGATTTTTCCATGTTCTACAATGTCAGTATGTGGTGCCTTCAGCAATAGGGTCTTATCGTCAAGTTGGAAATAGTCTGTGCTGTTCGGGGAACCTATGGGACCCCTTTGGCCAGTACTCAAAAAGATGTAGCTCATTCTTGTTACTGAGAACTTTATCTGCAACATATAAGATCTACTTGTGGTATTGTCTCCCCCATAATATACTGACTTCGTTTATATTTTTTATACACATATATATTTTAGGAAGCTTCTACAGTAGTAGATTTTCATATGGCTTTTTTTAACATTTAAATTTATTTTTTAAAGATTTATTTATTATGTATACAATGTTGTCTGCATATATACCTGAACACCAGAAAAGGACACCAGATCTCATTATAGATGGTTGTGAGCCACTATGTGGTTGCTGGGAATTGAACTCAGGACCTCTGAATGAGCAGCCAGTGCTCTTAACCTCTGAGCCATCTCTCCAGCTCCCTCATAGGGCTTTTCAAAATGCATTTAATGTTAGTTACTCACCCCCATATTCCGTTCTCTACTCTACTCTCCCGTCCTCCACCCCATATAAACCTTTATTCACTTAATTTTTTTCCTTTATTCTTTTATAGCACTATATCCCATTTCCCCTTGCATGGAAGTCTGTCCCACCATGGCTTTCTTTTTTTTTTTTTTTTTTTTTTTTTTTTTTTTTTTTTGAGATAGAGTTTCTCTGGGTAGCCCTGGCTGTCCTGAACTTGATTTGTAGACCAGGCTGGCCTTGAACTCACAGAGGTTTGCCTGCCTCTACCTCCCAAGTGCTGGGATCAGAGGTGTGCGCCACCACGTGTCCTACGGCTTTCTTATCTTATATTTTTGTTTCACATTCTAGTTCCTGACTCAAACCTTTTCTTTTTATTACTTCTGAACTTTTTTCTGGTTGTTGAGATTTCTGTTTTGTTTTTCTGGTTGTTGAGATTTCTGTTTTCCTGAAATTATATTTTCTTTCTTTCTTTTTTTTTTTTTTTTTGTTCATTTTTGAGCTAGAGTTTCATGTAGCCGAGGCTGGCTTTGAACCTGCTTTGTAGGAGAGGAGTTGAGCTCCTCATTCCCTTGCCTCCATTTCCCAAATGCTGGGCTTGCAAATGTGTATTTCCACATCTGGCATTTTTCACCCCTTTTGGTGTTTTCCTACATTTCCCTTTCAACTTTCGTCCTTCCTAGGCCTTCTTAGGAAGCCAGTGCAAAGGCTTGGCCATTTTCTTGCCCATGTTCTTTCTTTTCCATCTGCCATCCTTGTAAGGCTGCAGTATCAGCAGCCTGACTTCCTCATAACGGCCAGCATCCCAGCTCATCTAGAAGCCATCTGGAGCTCTGCACTGCCCACCTGGTCCCTTCTGCTGTGTTCTCATGTTCTTGGCACCAGTGATGTGTGAGAGTGGCTTACAGGCTCGCTTAGTCTTCTGTGTATCCAGCCTTGTGTTTTATTCAGGCCATGGAAAACAAGGGAAGTTCTGAGTCACCTGGGCATCTGCTGAGCTTGCCCTTTCCTCCCACCTCATGGACTTGGGGACTTTCCATCCCTGCTGGTGTTCAGGATTGAACTCAGGGCTTCATACATGGAGATTCATACATGAATCTTGGAATAGATTCATCCCACTTCATTACCATCTAAAGAAACATTAAAAAAAAATATTGGCATTTAAATGCCACCTTCCTGTCCCTTCCTCATTTTCCCTTTTATCGTCTCTCAGCCACCTGCATCGCTGTCACTGGATTGCCATGTTAAGAAACTTCTCATAAGCTGCGTTTTTTGGCCATATGTCCATCTGCCACTCAGCAGGGACATGGACTCATCTTCAGAGAGCCAGACACTTCTGCTGCTCAAGAGACAAGCTCAGGGCTCAACCAGAGTCAGTTAGAAACCTGGATCTTAACCACAGTAGAGGCCAAAGTTCACATTGCTGCCTTTATTGAGGTATCTAGAGGAAGATATGCTTTTCTCTTATCTTCAAGGAGCAATAGACTCATGTCCAGCCTCATTTCCACCTTCACCTGATGAAGCACTGTTGTAGATCTATCAGGTACTTCTGAAATTTCAAGTCCAGTGGGCATGGACCAAAGCTAGTGTTTTGCAAAGTCTGGCCCCATCCTGCAGTTTCTTACCGCTTTTTTAACTTGAGCAAGAGTGTGGACCATATGAGGGTGGTCTCTGGGCCTCATAATCACTGAAGGGATGTTTCTGTTGCAGTTTAAGTGTATTTACAGAAGCAGATGTTGTGGGTAGCCATTGGGACATTCTTTCTTTAGCAAACATGGTCAGCTGTTTCTACAGATAGCTTTTCTTTTTTTCTTTTTTTTTTTTTTTTTTCTTTTGCTTTTTTCAAAGTAAGAGGATGGGATTCAGCTGAAACAAGCAGGAGTTCAACAAGCAGAGTGAAGTAAAATTTATCCCAGCCTGTCTCTACTTAGTCCTAGAGCCCTCAGGCAGAGCCTTTGAGGCGACCACAGTGCAAGGCTGCAGTTAGATTGTGCATATTAGCACAGTAAGTGTTTAACATCTATTCTCCTTCCTTCTCCTCCAGAGTTAAACAACAGTTAAAACTCAGCCATCCTGTCTCTTCTTCGTTCCTTCTCCCTCCTCTCAGCTCATCCCAATTCCTTCACTGGAGCCCTGAGATTTTGAACTAGTCCGGGCTCACATTTGCTAGTTAGTGAAAATCTTGGTCTGTCTTCGTTCACTTGTGTGGCTTTTTCTTTTCCCAGGAAGTGTCTCATATAATTATAAGCCAGTACTTGAGCGAGGTAGTTTGCTATGTTTACCTGTGATATGAAATAATTTAGATAATTATTTGGTAATTTATGCTATTGTTGCCTTTCCAGAATTTATATTCTAAAATTTTCACACCTTTTTTTTTTTTTTTTTTTTTTCCCCTAGAGAGGTTGGGACCATCATCAGGTCATTGGGATGCAGCCCTACTGAAGGAGAGCTGCATGATTTTATTGCAGAGGTAGGTACGTGGCTGAGGAAGCATCACTCAGCGGACTTTAGAACTTGTAATAAAAAGAAAGAAAAACTTACCTGACTCTAAGGGTGCAGCTTGGGAGTGTTAGGATAGCTGTGCACATAGGTCATCCAGTCGGACCTGGAAGCATTTTGATCAAGTCTTGAAGAAATGGAGGAAATGACAACTGCCGATACATAGTTTTTAAATTAGTTGAAGATAGGCCACGCCACTGAAAAGAAGAGATTCTCACCTCATGGAGAAAAGCCAGTAACAGAGAGATTTCAGAAGAGTGTTGGTTCATAGGGAATGCAATTTTTAATTATTTGAGGAATTAAAACTAAGTTGCAGGACACATATAATAATACTTATAAATAGACTAAATTAAGAACATTACCAGTCTAAAATTCTAAAAATTATTATCCACAATAATAACAAAAAATCTTTAGTTAAAAGATCCTGGTTGGATTTCCTTTACAATTATAGATTCCTTGAAACAGGTAAGCATTTTCTCACCAGAGAAGACTGCTGGTCCTGCTTTCCTCAACCCCCAGGGAACAAAGAACAAAGATCTGATTGGCTGTTTTGAAGTTGCTTTCTTTATAAGGCATTGAAGGGTGACTGAACAATAGGAGAGTCATTGACAAGTTAACATCAAGGTACTCCAGGCAAGTTTGGTTTTTTTTGCCAAAAATTAAAACAGAAGGACTCTATTATCTGTCTATTGAAACTGGCTTTCCTGTTTGGCAGTGTTTAACTTTATCATGGATGACTCCATTTGGTTTTTAAGGCTATTCTTTGGGACTTAGTGTTTTAATCTAAGACAAAAGTCTCTTGTAATCATTGTTTGCAGTGTAGGCTGACACTGGGAGAAAGAAAGCGGTGGATGAGCAGCCCATGCCCAGGGAGCTTCATACTCCATTTTGCTTTCCAGAAAGATCTCTGATTGAAAGTTTTAGTTCAACAAAGAGAGACCTTTGGGGGGAAAAGTTGCCTAGGTCACCAGCTGGGGAAACATCTGACAAAGTTGCTTTTCTTTGCCTGGGTAGAGTTGGGGGTGTTTGGAGGTTTAACGAGGGATCAGAAAGAAAAGCAAAGTAGAGTTTGGCCTTTCTCCTTACTCCTTGTACTTGGTAGAGTCCTTGTTTAGTCAATGCTGTGTTAAAAAGAAGGAGTTTGAGATTTCAGGCTGATGCAGATAAACTTGTAGTAAAATCGATGTTACAAAGGATTTACTAATAAACTAAGTTCTATGAGGTAGAAATTAGCTAAAGGAGAGCCTCCAATATGACTAGAAGATTAGTAGTGTACTCACCAGACTTGTCGGAAACTGTAAGGATGAAAAACTTGTACCATAATTGAAGTTTAGGGATGCTAAGAAAGGTTCTCCAATGTTTATTTACTAAGATTACCCTTCAGTTAGGCTCCATTCCTATAGCAAAAGGAGAAAACTGACTTAGAAGTGGCCACAAGGCTCATCCCATATCAAAGAACATACCTCCAAGGGGCAGCTTAAGGGGTAGTGCAGGGTCACAGCCACCCTGCCATTCATCCTTGTGCTTCTATCAGGAAAAGCATAATTCTCTTGGTGGACAAGACAAACCTGGGTGGCAACTGTTCAAAAAGAACACCACTGGAGTACTTAAGAAATAATAATAAATAAATCTGGAAAAATATCTTTGCTGTGTAACCTGTCATCTGTCTAAGTGGCCAGACTTGCAGTCTCCAGTCTCTGTTTAAAGTGTTCAAAGTGGAACTGAGGGCCAGCACCTGAAAGAGGTTTAAGGATGACAGCTTATGTGAGATGCAGAAGTCCAGGTGTGTGTTAGTCAGATCTTCTATTCAAGGCCAGCTTCTTCTTTGGCATCAGCCAGAGCTGGATATGTGCTATATTTAAAGGGCTTTTTCCTTTATTAATCTCTAAGTGTGTGGAGTGATTTCTTATGGGGAAGGCATATTAATTCTAGAACAGGACAAACCACTTAATTTCTCCATAATATTGCCTACTTCAGAGTTTGCTTCAAAGATACGTTAAGTAATGTATTACAAGCCAGTCTTAAATGGAAAAACATTGTAAATGTCAAGTAGTTTAAAATTAGGAGGACTGTTGCTCAGATATTAGCACCTTGGCAGTTCTTAGTTGTTTTCACATTGCTGTGACCACAATACTGACAAACACAACTTGAGGGAGCAAAGACTTGTTTTGTTGATGCTATTATAGCAGTGTTTCTCATTGGTCCTAATGTTTAATACAGTTCCTCATAAACAGTGGTGGTAATCCCCAGCCATAAAATTATTGTCACTGCTACTTCATAACTATAATTTGAGAACCACCGTTTTAGAAAGTTCCAGTCCATTTTGGCCAGGAAAGCATGGTAGAGTCTTTTAGTTCATGGTGTACCAGGAACTGGAAGCAGGGTGGCTGTAATCTTCAAAGGTCTGGCCCCAGCCATTTACTTCTTCTAGCCTTCACTCTCTGAAGATTCCATAGCCTTCCTCAAATAGCGTCATCAGTTAGGGAATAGGTGTTGAAAACAGGAGCCTGTGGGGAGATATCAAACAAAAACCATAGCAGTAGCATCAATCTTCTAATTACTAATTTAAAATATCCAGTAAGCAATTATAAGTTCTGCCAGGTGCAATGGTGCATGCCTATAATTCTAGCACCTGAGGAGGCAGAGACAGGCAGATCTCTGTGAGTTTGAAGCCAGCCTGATCTACAAAGTGAGTCCAGGACAGCCAAGGCTACGCAGAGAAACCTTTTCTTCGGGGGGAGGGTGGGGAAGAAATTCTAAAGTTCTAAGAATACATTGTTTTTTCTACTTTGGAATTCTGAAAGTTATTTTGAATTAGGAAAAAAGGCTTGCCTGTGAACCCATCTAATTCCCTTCACCTCTCCCCTTAAAAAAGTTCTGGTTCCTAATGACTACTTTAAAACATTTATTCACAGAGCTGGAATTGGTATTAGGAAAGGCAGAGAGGCACTGTGAGAAAGATAGGAATTTAATCCCAGCAGAGGCAGGCAGATCTCTGAGTTCGAGAGGCTAGCCTGCTCAACAGAGTGAGCTCCAGGACAGCCAAGGCTACACAGAGAAACCCTGTCTCTAGAACATCAAAAATTAAAACAAAAGAGAATCAGTTTGTGTTCAATAAAGGAGTGAGACTGAAGATCAGGACAGGAGAATGTGTGTTTTAGTATATATTAGGAATCTGGAAAAAAAAAAAAAACCTGCCCAGATTGTCAAAACACTATAAATGCCATTCATTTATATAAGCATACATACATACAGTATTAATTATTCTTTATATTTATACATATTTAATTATTCTGTAAAACATTGAAACTTTTATCTGGAAATTGAATTATATAGCTAGCATGTGCTTGAATTTTAGGGTAGATATATCTCTAACTTTTAAAATTTTCTGCTTTTCCTAAAGATCAGAAATCTCTTGAAATAGATCAGTTTTTAAATTCCTCAGCATTGATTCATCTGTTTAATATTCTAAAATTAGCAACTTGCTCCACATAATCCCTGTCTGTATAGGATGTTATAAAAGTCAGCAGCTGTGAGAATGGAGGGCAGGGCAGATCTTACTGCACACAGGTTACCCAGAAGCCCTGCCTTTGCTATTAAGTCAGAGCTATCTAGGATCTTCAGTGCGTGGGAGCTGGGAGGAAAGAAAGACTATTTAAAGGCTATGTCCTTTGAAATTCAAACTCGCATAGGATTATAGAGAACTTAAACTAATCACACAGGAAAGGTGAAAGATGTCTCAAAAAAAAAAAAAAAAAAAAAGACCTGTGTTGATAGGATTATTGATTTGGGCTATAGAATTTAGATAGGATTGTGGGTTTTTTTTCTTTTTTCTTTTTTCTTTTTCTTTTTTTTTCTTTCTCTCTCTCTCTCTCTCTCTCTCTCTCTCTCTCTTTCTTTTTTTTTTTGGCAGGGTTTTCCTGTGCAGCCTCCCGAGTGCTGGGATTACAAGTGTACACTACTGTGCCCGGCTAGAATTGTGTTTTTATTGGGGGATATCTTCAGCCTCCTGCGCCTCCACACTTGTGTGGTGTGGTTGGTAAGCCATGTCTTATTGGCTCCCCTGTTTTGCTAATGTTCTGTGCTCTTGAAAATATCTTGGGGATAACAGAACTTATAGAATATCTATCTATCTATCTATCTATCTATCTATCTATCTATCTATCTATCTATCTATCTGTCTGTCTGTCTGTCTATCTGAAGGGGATGTATTAGAATGACTTACAGGCTGTGCTCTAATCCAACAATGGCTGCCTGTGGATGGAGGTTCCAAGAATCCAGCAGCTTTCAGTCCATCAACTGTATTCTCAGCTGACCTTCAGCATACACCAGAATCTCAAAGAAGTAGCTCTAATGCCAGGGAAGGGATGGACTTGCTATGGAGGTGTAGAGCAAGTAGGTGAAATAGGAGCGCTTCCTTCCTCCACGTCCTTTATGTAGGCTGCCAGCCGAACATGTGTGCTCCAGGTAGAGGTGGGTCTTCCAGCTCAAAAATCTGGATTAAAGTTTTGTCTTCCTACCCCAAAGAGCTAGATCACAAGTAGATCTTCACACATCAAATGATTTAATTAAGAAAAAAAAAATCCCTCAGAGGTGTGCCCAGCTGTTTGGGTTTTAGTTAATTCTAGATGTAGTCAGATTGACAACCAAAAATAGCATCATACCTTGATTCTCTATTTAACCTTACCTCAGTACTGTGAGGCCTCATAGCTTCTGTGATTGAACAACCTTAGATGATTTCCAGTACTTGGGCTAGGGGGAGCTGGGTGGCAGATCAGCCCATCGATGTTAACCAGCTCAGGTTTGTGTACCCAGTGAACTCAGGCCTAACGAGGAGACCATCTTGGACCAGAGTGCTGCTTAGCCTGTTTTTGCCCTCAGTGGGCTGTGTGGTGTTCCTTCCACCATCTTTCAAGGAACATAATTCTCTGCTGGGTTTTCTGGCTCATAGTATATCTGTTCCAGTCAGTTGGAGTGAATAGAAAACAGGCCTTTCTGTTTCACTTGCTGTTTAGTTATCAGTTATTTATTCCAGGTCCCTAAGAGGCACTCTGGCAGCAAGTCCTCCCCATCTCCTGGGTTCCTTGCCAGAGGGCTGGGCCCTGTGTCATGGGAAGTACCTGAAGCAATTTTGCTTTCCCAGTCTTGTATTTTAGCCTTCTGATTGCCACAAGGCTTGCCTCCTAGTTTCCTTTCTTCCTTCAGCATGCATTTTCTTTCCTCCCCTAATAGGCCTGATGCCTCACCAGCTAGCTTAGACTGGCATTCACTCAGTCCACCCTATAGGAGAGAGGCGGCAGTTCCCAAGGGGTTCCTGTTGCCCAAGCTGAGACTCTTCTGCAGCATGATAGTGCCACCTCCTGTTAGAAAGGGATGTGTGCAAGCCAGAGCCTCCAGGGGATTTGCCTTAGAGGGGCCTGCTGTTGGGTTTTTCCCTCTAACATGTCCGCAGGCCAGGCCTTCGCAACCAGGACTCTGGCCTTACTTATCTGTTTTGCCAGAGTGTGTAAATACCCCTGGATGTCTTTAATGGTTGCATTTTCTATTTCAGTGGCATCAAGCTAGAGTGTATAAGCTCTCCATAGCCTGAGCTAAGGATGCTGTGCAGGTTAATTTTCTTACTGTTGCGACAAAGTGTCTGACAAAACCACCTGAGGAAGGACAGCGAGGTTCACTTTGACAAGCAGTTTGAATCCATCATGGTAGGGATGAATGGTAGCAGGAACATGAGACAGCTGGCCACATTGCTCGTACTGTTAGGAGACAGTTGCCTGTCCTCTCCCTTTGGTTCAGCCCAGGACCCCAGACTAGGGAATGATGCAGCCCACTTAAGATCCACTTAAGGTAGATCTTCTTTCTTGAGTTAGCCCTTTCTGGAAACACTGAGAGGTACACCCACAAGAGGATTTCCAAGATAATTCTTGATATTTTGGTTATGAGCTGTTGACAGTTGAGCTGTCTGTCTGTCTGTCTCTCTGTCTCCCAAGGTGATTCTTATTACAGTCAAGTTGACAATGAAGATTAAGCATCAGTGATGGTTTAAAAAATTATATATCCTAAAAAATAAAGAAAAATATGCATCAAACATCTTACATATCCTGCAGTACTAAAATATTTATTACCCTTCTTTCGTGGAACTGCACCACTCCTGTTTAACTGATGTGTAACGGAGCCTGCCTTTCACTGTAGTTGACAAGTCCTTCTTTGTAGGCTGGCAAAGAGCTATGTGGCCTTAGCATTTAGCATCTGCTTAACAAAACCCCTAGTTTCTAATTTTCCACAGGCCTCAGTACAACTTATAGCTAATGCTGCTGCTTTATAGACAGTGTTCCTCCCTGTTCGGATGCTTGCATTGTGGTACCTGCAAGGAGTTCCTCTTCTACAGCATGTTCTCAGTTACCTCTCATGAAATCTTTTATCACTGGACTTCCAGAGACATATAATCTGTGTCCACAGCACTACATCACCATTTTGGCCTACCAAGTAAGCAATCAGTCTGACTCAGAAGCCCATCTCACTGCCTGTGTTGTGTCACTTGTGATGTCACATGTGGTCCTGTGGATACTCTGAGAAGCTGACACTAAGCCACAGATATTCGAGAGACTTAGTGGGCACTGTCAGAGCCAGAGGAGGGGGAGAGTGTCAGAATACAGTTCTGGTTTGACAGTGGGTAGGGGAGGTAGAAAAAGGAGCAATGAAGTTATGAGGACTGACAACAAGCTGTCAGTGCTAAGTTGCCCATCGGAGGAGTCTCCCCTCACTGGCACGATGCTAATTTTGATGGCTGTGCTATGTCAGTGGCTGGTGTGGCTATGGAAAATGTGTGGCTCAGACATGATGACTGGGAATATCGTCTGGTTATATTTCTTAGAAACAGTTGAATGGAGGAACATTTCCACAGGAGCTAGTTGTGGTGGCTTGAATATAAAATGGGGCCCATCGGCTTATTTATTTGAGTGTCTGGTTCCCAGCTGGTGTCCTATTTAGGAAGGTTAGGAGGTATGTTCTTGTTGGGGAAAGTGTGAAAGTGGATTGTGGAGGTGAGCTTTGAAGCTTCAAAAGCCCGTGCTATGTCCAGTTTCTCTCCCTGCCTACAACTTGGGGATCAGAGGCGAATTCTTTCTTAGTGCTCCAGCTCTATGCTTCCTGCCTGTCACTGGGTTCCTTGCCATGATAATCACAGGTTAACCCTATGAAACTGTAAGCAAGCCTTCTATAAGTTACCTTGGTCAAGGTGTCTCCTTGCAGCAATAGAGCAGTAACTATGACGCTGTTGCTGTCACCCAGAAGAGCTGTGATAAATAGGAGCTGGGTGTTGAATGTGCAGAGCAACATAATTAGGAGTTAGCCATGCTTAGTTTTTATTTCTAAGCTCCAGTAGCCTTATGCGACAGGTTTCAGGATTAGGTTAAAGTGCAGCTACTTAGGAATCCACTGAAGTCTGCGCCAGCTATCACCAAGGAGAACCTTGGAAGAGCAAGCAGAAGCTTATCTTAGCATGTTAACGATGGCTCAGTGATGAGCTGCACCAGGCTTATTCCAGATCCCACTCTTGGATAAAGTGGTGGTGTCTTGGCAAGGGGCTGTAATGCCGATGGTCCTTAGCACAGTCGCATCCGTAGTAAAACACCTTCGTGTGGGTGGCTAGCCTCTGCATCAGGATCACGAATGTCGTTAGGGTGTTCTAGGAATTGCTCTTTCCTTCTTTATACTCTGCATTATTTCTCCTTTCTTCCATATTTAGAACATTCTTTGATAACTTCTTGAAAAGGAAGTAACATTCTTCTTAAGACTCCTTTTTTCTTTTATTACTGGAAATAAAATTCAATGTTTAGGTCTTTGCTAAGAGTTTGGGGTTAGGCTTGGTGGTGCATGCCTGTAATCCGAGCTAATCAGGAGGCTGAGGCTGGAGGATTCAAATTCAAGGCTCTATGGATCACAGAATGCATAAAAAGTAAAACCAGAAAGGGCTGAGGGTGTGGACCAGTATGAAATACTTGCCTAGCATGTCTGAAGCTTTAGGTTTAATCCTTAGTACAGAGAAAGAGAGAGAGAGAGAGAGAGAGAGAGAGAGAGAGAGAAAGAAAGAGAGAAACAGCAAGCATTTTGCCAGCAAGCGTTCTTTGTTGGAATACTTCTGGTGATGTTGTTGAGATAATCAGCATCAATCCTTTGTATGTGACTTTTTTTTGGGGGGGGGGTATGTGACTTCTTAATAAAAATTTCCTTTCTGGAGGGCTGTTTTTCTGTTGTTTCTAGAGCTTGAAATTTCATAATGGTTTGTCTGGTGGATTCATTTTCATTTGTAGTAGGGACCCAGTGACCTTCAAACCAGTGAATTACATCCCTTTGCTCCAGAAAAAGGCCTTGCAATTATTTTATTAATTTCTGTCTACTCACTTACTTACTTGTTTTCTCTTTTAGAATTCCTCAGAGCATTTTTGTACTTCCAGACTGTTTCGTCTGTCTTTTCTCTGTAGTCTTCTTGAATTTCTTTTTGTAATGTTTGTAGTAAGTTTCCTGTTTCTGACAGCACTCATTTCCAATAGCTTGTTATGTTCTTGGATTCATGTTCCTCTTCCGTATCTTCCATATCTCTTTGTATGATCTCTTCATATGATTTCCTTCATGTTGATCTGTGTCTGTTTTAGTTTTTCATTTTGTAAGTAGATTTCCATGAGTGTCAATAAATTAATGAGCTTGTAGCTCAATCACAAAGCTAGTCAGTTTTTTAAAGTTAAAAATAGCTTTTATTCAGACAATATATTCTGATTATAGTTTCCCCTCAACCATCTCCTCCCAGATTCCCCCACTTCCCCTCACATCCAAAATTCACACCTCTTTTCTCTCTCTTTAGGAAAAAAACAAGCATCTAAAAAAGAAAATAAGATAAAATAGACAAACTGGTATAGAACAAAGCAAATAGAAGAAAAAGAACCAAGAAAATGTACAAGGAACACATGGAAATGCAGAGACAGATATGCTTACGCACACAGGAGTCCCATAAAACACAAAATTGGAAGCCATAATACATACACAAAGGACTTACCTGTAAGAGAACATACAAAGGTGTTATTGAGTTCCTTTTGTGTTCTACTGCTGGGGTGGGCCTGGCTTTAAGAGTGGTCTGTTTTTCCACACTTTGTTGGAGAAAATTAATATTTCATTTGCAAGGAATTACCAATTGGAGGCAGTTGTGTGGTTTAGGGATTGGGGCTGTGTCTACTTCCCCTCTCAGTATGTATGTTTTGCCTGTACGTATGTGCAGCACATGCATGCAGTGTGCCCTTACAGGTCAGAAGAGGGTTTAAGTTCTCCTGGAACTGGAGTTACAGGTGGTTGTGAGCTGCTCTGTGGGTGCTGGGAACTGAGCTGAGTCCTCTGCAAGAGCAGCCGGTACTGTTATCCACTGAGCTCTCTCTCCAGCCCCGTCCTGTTTTTTTTTTTTTTTATCTATATCAGCTTTGCAAAATAACTTTTGAATTCAGTGAATGTTTTACCAATTGTCAGTTGGTACATGTTGCCGTTTCTGCTTGAGTAGTAATTCAACCTCTTTGGACAAAAATATGTCATAGGTATTTAAAACACATAAGCAAACATTAAATGTGTCTCCAGAGTTTCTGACCCATTAGACTTAAACTTTAGCAGTTCACTGTTCTGAGGACTGGTAGCAGAGCTCTGTTTCAGCCTTTCTGTTCTCTCCCATACTCTTTCAGTCCCTTCCCAATGCCGGGGTTCAAGCGAGGGCCTTGAGTACACCAGGCGAATGCTCTTCCAGTTAGTTTTACAGCCTCTTTTTATCTGAGTAGCCGTCCCCATGTTCAGTAGCCTGCTCCCAGTGTACACGTGTGCTCCAGATTCCCTGCTTCCCTGTGTGTTTATATGTCCACATGTGCATGTGGAAGCCAGAGGCTGACGCTGTGTCTTCCTCCACTGCTCTCCTCCTTGTGTATTGAGGCCAGCCTCTCATTAGAACCCAGAGCTTGTCTGTTGGCTGCTCTAGCTATTATGTTGGTTCTGGTGGTTGTCACTCTGGTCCCCATGCTTGCTGGACCAGCGCTTTATCCATTGAGCACCCCCCACCCCGCCCAGATTTCCCCTTTGGAAGGCTCTTGTCCTTTCTTTTATATTCTTTGAAAAGTATTTTCATTGATTTCTTGAGACTTTCTTACTACGTGTTCTGATCATATTCACCCCTCCTCTCCCGAAGGTGTGTCAGCACCACCCCATCCTACCCTCCCAACTTCATGCTCTCTCTCTCTTTCTTTCTTTTTTTAATGTTGAGGTTTTATTTGTATGTTTTTAGACAAGGTCTTATTCTGAAGTCCAAGCTGGCCTGGAACTTGCTGTGTAGACCAAGTTGTTCTTGAACTCGTCAGTCCATCTGCCTCAGCTTCTGAAGTACTGGGGTTGCAAATATGAACTATTAATCCTGGCAGTTTCCTCTCTTTGTGTCCTTAGGTGCTTATTTATCTTTGTTTACCAGACCATAATAGTGCACACCAGTTGAATATATACTGTAAAAAAAACAAAAACAAAAAAAAAAAAAAACAACCATGTGCAGTATTTCTAAAATGAAAACTTAGCAAAACTCTCAGTCACCTGCCTCCATAAATCCACAGTGAACTGAAAAGGTAGGTCCTAAGTGTTCCTGTTAGAGACAGAAAGGGAGCCAGTGAAGTGGGAGAGGGAGAGGTGTTCTTTACCTGAGCTGTAGCAACTCACCTATATGTATATCAAGGCATCTTGATATATTCATTAAACATATACACTTTTAATTTGTTGAGTTTGCCTCAAAAAACATCTAAAGAATTTAAAATAATAGGAGTGAAGATGAGAATTCTTTTATTATCTTTGCAACTTTCTGTTAAAACTATCCTAAAGGAAACTAATTATTTGCACATAAAACCATTCATCATAAAATAGTGTTTGCCACCCATGAAACATTCCATGAATGCTGTATTTAGAATAATCATGTTTTAAAAACCATTGCTTATGTATGTTTAAAGAGCATATAGATATGGCCTCTAGAGGGCAGTGTTGGGTCATGGAAAGGAGTCTGCAATTTCAGAATTGACTAAGAAACATTTAAAATTAACAATTAAAAATTGTGTGCATATGCTTATGTGTGTATATGATGTGTGTAGGTACACACAGGTATGCAACAGTGGACATGTGAAGGTCAGAGGATAACTATGTGGAGTCTGTTCTCTTTTCCCACTTTTCCTTGGGTTCTGGGTTTGAACTCAGGTCACCAGCCTTGTGCAGAAAATGCCTTTACTCCCAGAGCCTCTCACCAGCCCCTTTCTTCCTCTAAGTCACAAGATTTCTGTTTATATTCATTACCCTTTCTCCTTCTGTAAAGAAAAGTTACGTTAGGCATGATGACAGACACTTACAATCCCAGCACTGGAGATAGTGGATCAGGAGGATTAAGAATTTTAAGGCCAATCCAGGTAACATAGCAAGACTCTGTCTTAAAAAAAAAAAAAAAAAAAAAAAAGTAAAGAAAAACTTTCTGCCTTTTTGCTGTTCTGATTGATTGGAGCTTGTCTTTAACATACACTAGTGTGGTAGCTGGGATAACAGTGGTCCCAATAGGTTCATATATGTGCACCCTAAGTTCCTGGGGAGTAGAACTGTGTGGAAGGGTTAGAGGATTAGGAGGGGTGGTCTTGTTGGAGGAAGTGTGTCACTGAGGGTGACATGGAACCCCAGAGTCTCTTTTTCTCTGCCTGTGGCTCATGATGTTGCCTTCAGCTGCTGCTCCAGCACTTGCCTGTGTGCCATGCTCCCCCCCATGATGATCTTGAACTAACCTCTGAAGCTGTAAGCAGGTCCTCAATTAAATGATTTCTTTTAAGAGTTGCTGTGGTCATGGTGTTTCTTCACAGCAATAGACCACTAATTAAGACAATTTAAAAACCTAAAAAAACAAACAAACAAAAAAAAAAAACCTCAATATTATTTGTGAGTCAAAAGCCACATGTAGAGTTTTGACCTTGCTGTTCTCATCACTGAGGGCTTACGAGTGATGAGGGAAATAGCATAAGGCACATATTATATGTCATTTGTCAGTTCTCATATGATTGAAGTGGAGTTACAGAGCTGAACTTTGAAATACTAAAATCAGGTTAATGAAGATTTTTATAAGATAAAAAGAGGCTTTGATTTTGTAAAGGTAAATATTGCCTACTCTGTAGCTGTCCAGGGAACAAAGAAGTACTAAGGGATGTGACAGATGACTGTCCTACTCTGGAACAATTTCTGAAGGAAGAAAGTTGGAAGCTCAACCTTTTAATTTTAATATTTTCACTGTGGGTCAGTGGGCTGGTTCAGTTGGTAAGCTGCTCATTGCCAAGACCTGAGTTCCACACTGTGGAAGGAGAAAACTGACTCCTGCAAATTGTCCTTTGAACACCCACACTCACATATGTACATAATAAGTAAATGTAAAAAAAAGTTTATTGCTCTATAAATGATCTCATGAGATTGATTTTTATTTTGTTGAAATTATAATTATATCATTTCTCCTTCCCTTTCTTCTCTCTAAAGTTTAAACCCTCCCATTTACCCAATTTCTTGCTCTCTTTTAAGTTTATGACCTCTTTGTCTTTGTTGTTACATATATGCATTCTTAAAAATATAAACACAACCTGATCAGTGCATACAATGTTACTTGTATGTATATTGCCAGGGCTGACCATTTGGTATTGAATAACCAATCTGAATGCTCTTCCCTGGGAAAACCAGCATTCCTTAGTTGCCTGTATGGATTCCCCTTCCCCAACTCCTCCCAGATCCTCCTTACCTCCTCTCTCACCCGAATCCACAATCCTTTCTTTCTCTCTCCCATTAGAAAATAAATAGGCATCTAAAACTGATAATAAAAACACAAAATCAGAAACTATAATAAATATGCAAAAGACTTGTAAGGTTAAAGAAAAAATAAGAACCTCCAAAAGTGCCCTTGAGTTTGTTTTGTATTGCCATCTACTGCTGGGCATGTCACCTGCCTTAAAAGTGAGCTGCATCTCCACTAAACAAAACTCATTTCTCAGTTTGACTGACTACCCGTTGGAGATAGTGTCTGGGTTAGGGATGGGGGCTTGTGTTCACTCCGCCTCTTAACACAAGACCCCATCTGGTCCAGGCGCATGCAGGCCCTGTGTGTGATGCCACAGCATCTGTGAGTTCGTGTGTGCATTGGTCCTGCTGTGTTTAGAGAGTCTTGTTTCTTTGGTGTTTTCCATCCTTGTGGCTCTTATACTCTTTCTGCCTTCTCTGTAGAAGGGTTCCATGAGCTCTGAGGGGAGGGATTTCATGGAGACATCCCATTTAGAACAACGTATTCCAAGGTCTCTTAGTCTCTGCACATTGTCTCCATGTTTGTTCCCATCTATTACAGAAGGTGCTTCTCTGATGAAGGCTGAACAAGACACTGAGCCATGAGCATAGCAGACTGTCCTTAGGTGTTTGGAGTGCTTTGTCTAGGGCCAAAGTTTCCTGAACGTTAACCCTTCCACATTAGCATGTCTCTTGGTGTTGTCCTTGTTCAGGTCATGTTTAGGCAGCCCTGTTGGTGAGACTTCTTGAGCGTAGAGTCTCTGAACTTTCTAGAAGATACAGGAGATTGACTTTTACAATATCTGCCCTTAGGATTAAATCCCAGAGTCCATAAACACTGTGTCATTGAGCTGCACCTGTGTCCAGGTATTTAATTTTTAAGGCTCTGTGTGCTGGGAGTTGCAGACTGTTTCCCAAGTATAACATAGCTACATTAACATGAATTGTCAAAATGATCACCTCAGATCTTAGAGGAAGCTGAAGAAATTGTTCACATCATGATAGGTACAGCAATTCTGAAACATGATGTCCCTAGACAGGCTTGATTCTCTCTGATAATGAAATCTTCAGACTCTGCTCACACAAGGTATGAATCTCATATGATTTGAAAATAGTTGTCATTTGGATGACAGTGCATCCACTTAATAGCAATGTATAGATTTAATTTTTGTTGAAACTATAAATCTCTTAAAAACCTCATCTGTTGAATTGGGATCTACGAGCCTTTTAATAGGACTTTTGAAAAGAGAGTACAAAATTTATAGCCCCTTATAGATTGCCTGACATGGAAATTAAGGTCAGTAGAGCTTTTGTTCAGTCAGTCTGTCATAGTTGAACTGCAGGCAAAAAGACCTGTTTCATTCTCATCCTATAATGCTAGGTACCAAAAGCTCTCATCTTTAGAATAGTATCTCTAAACTTAGGATTGGAAGAAAAAAAGTCTATTATTCAGGTAAGTATTTCCAAGAATGATTTGAGATGTAGGTTGGTCCTTTAGATGTTGACTGGCTGAAATCTGATTTCATTCAGTGTTCTTCATTTCAAGGAAAGCGTGCATGTGTGCAAGTTGGAATCTGGTGTCATCCTAGACTCCTGCCCTCCTTATCCATAATGAGTGAGTGTAGTCATCCCTGTCGAGTCTTCTTAAAGGTCTGCTGGATCATACATTTACTCTCTCATGGCCAGTGTTCCGGTCTGCACCATCATCCTATATTTGAAGAAGCCACTTCACCCACAACAGTGACCTTTCCAAACACACCCCCAAGAGACCATCAGTGAGTTCACACTCTTCTCAGGATAACAGGGAGTGGAAGAACTGCCCTTGCTGGGGTCTGTGCTCCAGTGTCACAGTCTCCTCTTGTCCTGGAGGACCAGATCATACACCACTTTGTCAGTGACTTTCCCTGATAACTGGATCAGGGAAGTTCCCTGTGCTCTGTGCTCCTCTAGACCCACACTCCTTACTCATCATGATTGCATATATTTAGAATTAGACATTCAAGCCAGGCCTACTGGTTCATGTTTGACACGCTTTCATTCGGGAGGCTGAAGCAGGAGGATCCCTGCAAGTTTTAGGTTACCCAATATAATAAGACGCTGCCTTTAAAAATACATTGGAGAGGTAAGGATTTAGCTCAGTGGTGGAGAGCTTGCCTAGCAAGCGCAAGGCCCTAAGTTCGGTCCTTGGCTCTGGAAAAAAAACCCAAACCAAACCAAAAATACATTGGTTGCTTGGTAGTGTGTTCACTGTGTGCATGCATGCCCACACCAGAGTTTAACTTTCAGTGAATCCACTGTGATGCAGTTACACACCTTGCCTGTTCATATAGGTGCTGGGGATTGAATTCAGATCCCCCTGGTGGCATGGCAAGCACAGAGCTATCTCCCAGCTGCTAGTGTTGTGGTATTTTGAATTATGTGTATCTCCTAGCAGAAAACAAGCTCCATGAGCAGGATTTATACCTTTATTCTCATCATCAAATTCCAACATCTGGCTCAGCATTTGAAAAAATAAAGTAGTTGTTCAGTATATTTGTTGAATGACTAAATGGCTGTTTTTAACGTTTAGATAGAGGAAGAAGAACCCACTGGATACATTCGATTTGAAAAATTTCTTCCAGTAATGACCAAAACGCTTCTGGAAAGAAAGTAAGGCGATGACTCCATCTTTACAGCAGATAATGCCTAGAAGGACACCAATTTCAAAGCATTCCTCTTGGCCACGTGTGCTGCCCCATACCTGTGATTCTAGTGCTTGGGCTGAAGCATGCAGACTGCAACAAATTTGAGGGTAGCCTTAGTTGCATAGTTCCAAGCCAGCCTGGGCTAAAAAGTAAGACCCTACCACAAAACAAAACAAAACAAAACAAAACAAAACAAAACAAAAGCACTTAGCTTTTGATATTTTATTTACCCAGTGTATATCTTAGAGTAGCTTCCTCTAGCCTTTCAGTGTACTTCAGGTCGGCTTAGGGATACGCTTAGAAATATCAACCATGCTAGTGTTTATTAATCTAAGGAAGGCATAATTAAAAGGCAAAGGAGCTACAAAAAGAGCAATATTGTAGTTATATTTAATTGTGAATTATCATCTTAAAATAAAAATGAACACCAGTTATTTTTCTAGCATTAGTATAGTATTAGCACACCACAGTTGACTGAGTGTTTTGTCCTAGACAAATTTATTTTCATGTCAGTGAAAAAAAATGCTAATAGGTGATACTGAACATTCCTATGAAGTAGGTACTGCTGACTTTCATATTCAGAAATCCAAAGAAATTTCATCAAGGGAAATGCCATTAGCCTAGGATAGTAGCAGCTCTTATTTTGTTATTATGCAGTCATCTATCATGTAGAGACCAAGAAAATATGCTGGTGTTAACTGACTTTACTGTAAAATTACAGATACAGACCCATTTCTGAAGATGTCCTTTTACAAGCTTTTGAGGTGGGTGAGCTCTACATTATTATAAATTAATTCATCATGTAGAATTTATTCAACAAGGAAAATATATGCTATCTCCTTTGCCCAGGTTTTGGATACAGCTAAACGTGGGTTTCTGACTAAGGATGAACTCATCAAGTACATGACTGAGGAAGGTCAGAGGGCTCGATTTCTTGTGAGAGTAATTTAAAGATGTTTATTTTATTTTCAGTTACGTGGCTGCATACATGTGTCTGTGTCTCTGTGCGTGTGAGTGCAGTGCTCGTGGAGGCCAGAAACATGGGGTCCCCCTGTAGCTGGGGTTACATGGGAATTGAACTCAGGTTCTCTGCAAAAGCAGTGCATGGTTTTAACTGCTGAGCCATTTTTATAGCCTGATTAATAAGTTTTTAATAGTTATGCAAAATTTATAAAAGGTGATACTTTAGAAACAGTTGTTTGGCTAAGTAGTTTTTTAAATTATTCCTATTATTTTGGTTTGTTTTTATATTTGATTTTATGATAGAATGGTAATGATTACTTGTGTAAATTGTGTTTACTTTATTTACTTAAAATATCTCCTAAATAAAAGACATGCCATTTAAAGAACATGAACTGTCAATCATAAACCAATGCCTATTTAGATAGAAGATTTGAATTAAAGTATATAAAAATTTCTTTTAAAAGGCCTTCTTAAGTGGTAAAGTTGCAAACAATATAGCCAAAATCGAATTCACACAAAACTATATTTTCTTATGGTAATGGGACCTCCTCCCACAAATACATACATATTTTCTTTCAATTTTCTCTTTTTAGGTCAGGACATACATGTGTGTCCCCTGAGTGTAAGCAGCGTGAGGAACAGTCATTAAAGCCATTGTCATCTCCCTTTCCCCCATAGTCAGGGATGGGTTTTGCTTTCTCTGCCCAGCTCCGGGGTGCTTGGCTGTCCTGAGTGGCGCGGCAGTCACGTGCCACTTGAGGACGTGGACATGCACATCATTCTGAACAAGGAGGCTGGTACTGGGAGGTTCAAGTACACCTGGTTTGGCCATTTTGACTCAGTTCACCATTAGGAAAGAGGAAGTGAGAGAAAGAATACTGTGAAACTCATAGTTGCCACCCAGGAGCCCTACAGTGTCAGACTCATCTAAGCAATGAGAGTTAATGAGAGTGTTATGACTTTCAAATCCTAAGGGTGAACGCAAGTAAACCCTAAATCATATAGGACCACATGAAATTAATAAAAACAGCCAAAGAGAGTTAAGTCCCTCCAACTGTGCGCCTGTTGTCTGTTTAGTATTGTTATAGCACAGTGGGTGGGCATGATACCAGGATCTGATCCTTTTCTTGAGCATATTACAGTCTTACTGGGAAGCAAAGCTAACTTGTGAAATAGATCAATCTGAGACATTAGAAAAATAACTATGAGAAGATCAATGCAAGCTGAAACCAGCCGGGGAAACAGCCTGGGAAGTCTGACAGAGAAAATAGCATCCTCGAGAAGGTGGATTTATTTGTTTGCTTTTTTGAGACAAGGTTCTGCTCTCTAACCCAGATGAATCTGGTATTTACTATGTAGCCCAGGATGGCAGTAAACTCAAGGCAGTTCTCCTGCTTCAGCCTCCAAGATGTGATTACAGATGGGAGCTGCCATGCTTGGCTTTGGAAGATAGGATGAATCATTGAGGGCAGGCATAATATGACTTTATATCTTACAGTACTCACACATATAATAAATATCAACATGTGTATTGTAGCAGATGAGCTACGAATAAACGAATGAGTAGTTGAGTGAAGACAGATGAAGGGCTGGTTCTAGGGAAATGGATAAAGCAGTAAGAACAAGGAAGGAGGCAGCCAGGCGTGTGGAAGAAGATGAGCCCAGTCAGTCCTGAGGGTCTTGTTGGCCAACCCTAAATTATATTGGGTCACATGAAATTAGTAAAAACAGCCAAAGAGAGTTCAGGAAAGGAAAGTTCAGTCCAAGGGAAGGAAAGAAGGTAGATTTATTGGGGCTAAATTATAGAGGCCTGCTCCTGGGTAGAGAAGAACGGTTGGACTCTATCATAGGGCCGTGTGACTAGAAGTGGGCAGGGGACAAACATGAGTATAAAGTAACTCCAAGACTTGCCCTGGACTGTGGATGCCATCATGATAGTAATGCTGCTGATTGAAACAGTGAAGTCAGGTACTGGCTGCGCTGTGTGTGGGGACAGCAAGGCCGTGTGGCTCGCAGGAAGTGCTTTACGAGAACTTACAGAAAGTTATGTCTTAGCTGGGATTTCTGTTGCTGTCAAGAGACACCATGACAATGGCAACTCCTATAAAGGAGAACATTTAATTGGGGCTGGCTTACAGTTCAGAGGTTTCGTTCATTGTCATCATGGCAGGAAACATGGTGGCATGCAGGCAGACTTGGTGCTGGAGACGGAGCTGAGAGTTCTGCATTTTGATCTGAAGGCAGAAGAAAGAGAATAAGATACACTGGCCCAACTTGAGCATCTGAGCATCTGAGACCTCAAAGCCCAGCCCAGCCCCCCAGTGACCCACTTCCTCCAATAAGGCCACTCCCTATGACCAAGCATTCAAACAGTTGAGTCTATAGGGGCCACACCTATTCAAACTACCACAATGTACTTGGAGAGTTTTTGTATGTCCAGGGCAACTGATGGATATCCTAATAGATGGAGCCTGCAATGTTTTTTTTTTTTTTCCAGAGAAGAACATAAGTGGTTTCAGTTATTTATTCAGCATTCATTAATTTCTCCCATGTTGTATGGGCCAGTATATTTGATAAGTGCCTATAAGATGCACAATGCTACCTTAGCGCATCGTTATTGGGTGTAACATGCTCTTCTTCTGAGCGTGGTCACAGCTGCTTAGTGCTTAGTTCAGTAAAGTGGCTGCTTGCTTAAGAAGTGAGTTTCTCTTAAGAGATGGGGTTCCTCTGTGTCCCACTCTCTGTCCTGGAACTCACTCTGTAGACCAGGCCAGCCTGGCTAATAAGTGATGTTTTAATTCTCAAAATTCTAAATTGTTTTTAAGTGTATCTAAGCTTTGGGACTATTAAGTTACTTCCACAATCCTTAAGTTACTTCCACAATCTGAAGAGCAGCCAACACATCTTTTAAGTTTGAGAATGGACACTCTAAATGCCCAGGAGATTGTAAGATAAACCCCATAAACCACACTGAATCAAGCAGCTACAAGACAGGATCCATGTTACTCCAGGATGTGTATTGCATCAGATAAACACCGTAAACCACACTGAATCAAGCCTTTACAAGACAGAATCCATGTTACTTCAGGATGTGCATTGCATCAGATGATATTCAGCAGCAGGGAAGATCTCAAGTCTTTTTAAAACAAATACCTGTTGCTATGTGTCACATGCTCATAGAAGTGCTATTTGAGTCATAACACATTTAATCCTATACCAAGCCCGTGGGTGGAGAGTATTACCATTATCTGTATTGTGTAGACTGGGAAAAGAGGTTAAGCAACCTACCCGAGACTATAAAGCTAGTAAGAGAGGCAGAACTTGAATGTGTGAGGCTTGTTTTTCTAGCTGTTGCTTTCCAGTGTTAAGCAGTTTCCCTACTATCTTAAATACTGCATAGCTCTTTCCTTGCCCAGTGTAGCAGACTGACTACTGCCCGAAACAAGGAGGAATTTTAGGGTGATTGATGAGTGGCATCCAACGTGGGGTTAGGGCAGTATGAGTGAGGCAGACCTCAAATGGTCTCTTTTCAGCAATAGCTAACATTTAATCATCTCTCTACAGTTTTAATACACATAATAATTATATTCACTTATAAGACTTTAGCTTTGAGCAAATACTTTTGCAGTTTCAGTCATTTTAATTTAAATGGATAAACAGCTTTGTTCATGATGTTTTATATACTCCTGTTTTGACTGAAATGATGTATTCTATAGGTACTGCCAGGGCAATAAACCTACAGCCTTGCAGGGTGCATGGCAGCATGCCTTTTGAACTTCTGGATTCTCATATGTTGGCTGTGTAGCTCCAGTGAAGAAAAAACTGAACACAGCTGGGGCCCTTGGCCTCCATGATAGTGGAGCTGGCTAGTGGAAAGAGAAAAAGTCCTCCTGACTGTAAATAATCATCTCCTGTCTTGTCTCTCCAGGTGAACCTTTTTCTCAAGAGGAAATGGAAGAAATGTTGTCTGCTGCAATTGATCCCGAATCAAATTCCCTTAATTACAGGGAGTATGTAGCAATGATGGTGATAGATGAAAATTAAATGCTCCAAAGATTTCTTTTTTCATCTTTTAAGATAACTGTAAAGACTCAGTTTCTAATTGAAAGGATACTCTGAAAAATTGCTTGTCCTAATTAATTTCGTATTTTCTCTTATAATTTCTATATTTAGTGCCTAATGACATAATTAGGTATTTTGTTTTCTAGAGATGATCAATTTAAAAGACAAATTTATTTAGTATGTCCGGATTTATGGAAGGAAAAGCTGATGATTTAAAAGAAATTGAACAATATTGTAACATTAAATGTATTGCTGCTTATTTTTTCACAACTAGGCCAGTGATACCTTGAAATTAATTAAACAGAAAATGACGATTTATCATAGAAAGAGCATCTAAAACTCTCGTGGGGCAGGATGGCCACGGACTGGACGTGAGTGGCAGCGTGGTGATGGCTGTCCTTTAGAGCAGCAGTGAACACTTCAGCCAGCAGAGCATGGAGGAGAGAGACTGCAGTAACCATTAACAATTGATTCTTCTGAATGCCAATTACCAATCTCATTTGACAGTCTAATAACGTTGTGTAAAATTGAAATTTGCTCATCCAGCATGTTGCCATTTATGGAATAGCTAAAGGAGGTGAGATAATTGAATCCAGAGAAAGGAAGACTGAATGAAAACTGATAATGGCAATCCCTTTTTTGCTCTTTAGAATTTTCACCTCTTCAGAATATCTGTCGCAGGAATATTGTCCTGAGTCCTGAGTGTCTTCAGCTTGTTGTTGCCAGAATGCAGTACCTGAAATGGACTGATACCATAAGAAAGAGGTTCATTTAGCTCAGAGTTGAGGATGGTCAGGGTCCAGGCAACATTGTGTAGGCTGAGCGAGGACCACCCTTGCATGCATCTTGCCAAGGTGCAGCAGGCCAGACAGAAACATGTGGTGTAGCAAGCAGGAGCAGAGATCTGGGAGGGAATTTAGGCTTGCTCCTTTTCCAGTGGTCCCCTTACAAGAATTACTTTCCAGGCTAGAGAGGTGGCTCAGTGGGTAAAATATTTGCTGAATATTTTTAGATAATGTGCTGGAGGCTGGAGATAAAAGGTAGATATGCTTCGAATTAATCAAGGTCACAGTTTAGTTAGTGAAGGAGCCTTACAAATCAGTCAGCAACCCCACATTCAGGGTGCTGAATATTGCACAAAGAAGCAGCTGACTCAGCCTGGGTTGGGATGAGGGTGCTTTCTGGCGGACAGACTCAAATAGGTAACGCATGACTTACAAACTCAATAGTTCTTAAAACAGTCATTCTTTGAGTAACTTGCTTCAGAGCACAGAGCATGTCAGCAGGAGGACAGATCAAAACCGGGAGCTGTCCCAAGACACAGGAATCTGGGAATTGAATGTCTGGTGTAAAGATACTTGGGACCTGATGAGAGATGAAAAGATTGGAGTGGGAGACAGGAACCGAATCATAAGAGAAAATGGGCTAATTGGGGTTACACTTTCAGTGTTTGAACATGGACTTTATTATGGAAATCACAAAGAAAAGAGTTGGAGTTGTAAATAGCCTGAGAAATAATTTGAAGGGTCAACACTAGAGGTGAGGAGACCAGCTGGTCAGCTGCTTGGTTGGCAGGAGGAGATGGACTAGGGAAAGTCAAGCACAAAGCCCAAGTTCTGGCTTGAACACTTAGTAAATAATGATAAGAGCCATTCAGGTAAGATACCCAAGGCTCAGGCTAATGGCTTGACTGTGGTCATCTCTAGCTTGAAGAGCTGGTAGAACATAGGAAAATCAATAAATAAGGGGACCTATGCTAGAGACATGGGCTTTAAAGTTGTCCTGGAAAGAAAAATAAAAGATGACCATGGACAGAACTAGGGGAGACATTAAGCTTCAAGGAGGGCAGAAGAGGAGCCTTCAGAGGGCATGGGAAGGAGAAGACTGAGGGGAGGGAAAGCCCGAGGGAAGCCATGGCAGGTGAGACTCTAAAGGAGGCAGGAACCAAGTCAGATTTGGTGATGTGAAGTCATCGATGATGGAGAAATGTCCCTTAGTTTCAGCATCAACATATTCACTGAGAACCTGTCTTGGGGAAGTGCCAGGTAGCAGAGTCCAATGGCTTGTGGAATAGATTGTTGGACAGTGAAGAGAGGAGAGAGAAAGTAGAGGGAGGGAGTTTGGAAGATGTAAATTGTGCATTGTACTGTATGCTTGTCTGTCAAGGGTTGAGACACAGCAGAGTTGCAGAGAACACTTGGGGGCAGGGATCCAGGGCTGCAAAGATCGTGAGCTTGGTAATGGACAGGAACTTATGTGTGTAGTCCCTGCTCAGTGGCCTCCAACTCTATTATTTCTTGTTGTTAAGATGGGGTCTTGCTGTGTTTACAGCGTGTGTGACCCTCCTGCTTCTGCCTCCCTGGTGCTAGGATTCCAAGCCTGAGCCTCTGTACCTAGTTATACTGTCTGCGAATGAGAAGGAAGATAGTACATCCTAGAACTACAGGAGCTGTTACAAATCTGAAGTGTGTTGTGGGAAATGAGAGAGCTGGGAAATAGTCTACAGAAGAATTTTCAAGAAACCCTGGAGGATCTCATCCAGCAACCCAGGCCCAAGAACAAAATATGTAGAGTGTCATAATACATCAAAATGGGTGAAACAGATGCACAAAAGGCCAAGACTGACGAATCAGCAGAGAGGGACAGTGATGGTTGCAGGCTACAGTGGGAGGGAAATCCAGGCTTGCACTGAGGATTGTAAGACTGCAAAGGGCAAACAGCTGCTGTGTGGTCAGATGGCCTGCCAGTCCTGGGAACAGTATGCTCCCCATGCAGTTTGTTGTCACTGTGGTGCTACAGAGCATTTCTTTATGTTATTACTAATTAGTAAGAGCATATAGCACATATACATCTCTCATCATGTGTCAGGCACTATTCTAAGTGCTTTACTTGTATGTACTCATTTAACCCTATTGATGACCCAGTGATATAGTTAGCATTATTCTGAGGGAGTGACAAAGAAGTATGTAGCTATAAGGAACTGTATTAATCAGCCTTTAGAAGTTATGCTGCAATGTCGACTCTTTACCACAACAAAAGTCAGTTTTCATGTTTCTTGTCAGCTGAGACTGTGTTGTCTTATTTTTCTTCACTTCTTTCGTAAGTAGAATGACTATATGTCTCCGTTTGCTGTGGTGGACCCAGCCTGGACCTGCTCTTCCAGTATAATCATTGACATTTCTCCTTTTTACTTTTAGATTGCCTTCATTTGTTTGATTCATATGTTGTCACCTCTTTTAAGAACTAATGAAATTGATGATGAACTCACCCCTTGGGGCTGGGCATATGGCTCAGTGGGTAAGGTGCTTGATGAACAAGCATGAGGGCCTGGGTTCAATCCCCGGCACCCACATCAAAAGCTGGGCACTTAACTTGGCAATGAGGAGGCAGATATGGAAAGACCTCTGGAACTCACTGGCTCACCAGCCTAATTAGTGAACCCCAGATCCAATAAGAGACATTGTCTCAAAAATTAAATGACTCCCACGGCACACCGAAACGACACATTCATGCACACACATGTGCATGCACACCTTTACAGTATGGCTGTGTCACCAACACATATGAATCAGTTCTGGAAAGTTCTGTGAGAGCAATAGTGGTTGTGATGGAAGGTACCCTTCCTTCAATAGTTTCACAAGACAAACTTCTCTAGAACACCTCAGGTTTGCTCTAGGTGAAATCCAAGTGGAAAATTGACATGCCGCTCACTTAGCCAGGCATATTGGGATCCCCACCTGCAGAAGAAATGAGCCTCAAGCATTTAGGTAAGGGCAGGGGACTCGAGGAGGGTGTGGTAACTCCAGGAGTATACACAGCCAGGCTTTGCAATGGCGACACATGACAGACGTGAGAAATGCTCATCAAAGTGGAAGTCTCCCCAGGGGTAAATCATGATGCAGGCTGGCATAACATGCAGTCCCAAAGCTTGCACCAGTGCCTAAAGCACAAAGGTGTGGAGTTGTCTGGAGCACCCAAGATGGCTCCAGGAATGTAACCCTGGCTCTGTTAAGTAAATAGGGTAAGTGCTTCCCATTGTTTGATAGGCAAGAGGAACCTCATTCTCTCACTGCAGGGAAAAGCTCAGAGGGATGGTAGCGAAGATGATGCCTTAACATTGGATCCCTGTTCCCACCCAGAGTGTTAAGAGTTCTGGTTGGTGTTGCACTCCACTACCTGACTTGAAGGCACTTGAAGGTTGGTAGTCTTTGGTTGCCTTTTGGAGCTGTAATTTTTATTTTCAGTATCATTTGTTTTTAAGGTCACCAAAGAATGCAACACAGACAGCAAAGGAAGTTGTGTTTTAGTCCTCAGTTGCAGAATAAATAGCCCAAGGGAGCACTGTTGTCACTGTGCCAGGAGTTAGGGGCAGAGCCTGGTTCAAGCTAGGCGAGGCTTCTACCTTTGAGCTACACTCACAGTGAACACTTTACGCTTTAGGTGGGCATTTGACCTCTTAATACCCCTCCCCATCTGCCCAACTTCTAAACTGAACCACAGTATTATTTTTGTGGCAAGAAGAGCAAGGGGCTCTGGAGAAAGTTTGCTTTTCCTAGGACTTCTGGGCCCTTTGGCTTCTTCAGGATACACTTGCTATCCCCTGCAGCCATGACTGCCTGTGTTCTCACACTTCTAGGCTGGGGAAGCTGTATGACTCAGGGCCTGTGTGTCTAGGGATCACACATTTATCCCACTCTGCCTGTGACTCATTTGGGGCCCAGCACCTGACTTGTTCTGCATCGCACCGTGAAAGTGAGAGAGCCCAGTCTGGGACTTCTCCTTTGCAAGTACCAGTGGTCATGTGTCCAGTGCCTAAGAGAGACAAAAGGACTGTCTGAGATGGCAACCTACGGGAGTGTCACTGGTGGTCAAGGACAGGTCTATTTGCTGTGGACCGGAACAGGTTTCGATCGTTCTCTCCTTTCTGTCTTTCTCCTTTCCTTTCTTTTTCTAACTCCTCCACATAAGAAAGCACTGTTTATACAGACATTTCCTTGGAAATCATCATCATGACAAGGTGTAAATAAACAGCCTCCTGGTTATATACACTCAGGCCTGTTCCAGACTCAGACTGTCTCTAGGATTTCTAAAAGTGCTGCTGCCAGTCACATTCTTCAGAAGCCCCCTGGGGGTGGGTGGGTGTTAGAAAGTAGCTGTGTAGCCAAGGATGATCATATAGATACTCAGAACAATCTCTGGATGTGTAGCCCCTTAATTTATTTGTAATGGACACTGGAGGAGAGGCTTAGACACACTTAAAAGCAAGAACTCTACCTTAGGAAGTGTTACGTGGTACAGATACGGGATTTGGGATTGGCTTTTGCCCTTGCAGAGTGTGTAACTGGTATAGACACTGATATTGCTGAGCTTCTGTGTCTTCACATATGAAGTGGAACGAATTACTATATCGGGCTGATGCGATGATGGATATCATAAAGCGAGATTCTTTAAAAGCTCTAATGGATGGAGGCAGTTATTTATAGAAAACCAGCCAGGCAAGCAGGAAGGGGGCGGGGTAGGGATGGAGACCTGCTGCCTGGGTATGGACAGTCAAAGTGTGGGAAAGTAGGGAGCTGAAAGAAAACTCATCTGTGGGATGAGAGTGGTGCTGATGGAGAGATACCAAGAGGTTTGCTGTCACTGCTCTGTGAATGATCAGCTGTTGTGATTATGTTAAGGACTGAAAGTAGGAGGGTTTAGGAGGCTGTTTTTTTCCTCCTTTATTCCCTCCCTTCCTCTTCTCTGTCTTCTTCCTTCACTCCATTTCTGCATTGCTACCAGTCATAGTGCATTTATAGCAGCATGGGTCATTTCCCTGATCTAACAAGAAAAGACACTCATTTGGGTCTGGGGCCGGGCCGGGGCTGGGGTTGTAGCTCAGTTGGTGGAGTGCTTACCTAACCTGTTAAATCCTGGATTCCATCCCTAGCACTGCGTAAACCAGACTTGGAGGAACATTCTTTCAATCCCGGTACTTGGGGTTGCGGGTAGCTGGGAGATGAGAAGTTCATGGACATCTTTGGTTATGTAGTGAGTTCTGGGCCAGCCTGGGATGCATGAGACCCTCCTGACTTTAGAGAAAAAAAGCACGTAACTCAGGACAGTATATGACTGTCTGGTTCAAATGTCAAATCTATCAGGCTGTTCATTAGGCTTACAACTTCTAAGAAATGAGATTTATTGCTATTTGTAAAATTTAAATATGGGTTAAATATCATGTCACTATTATGTAGCTTTAAAGCACACTAAAGTTTGTTTTTATGTTCCATCTGCTTAGGAGTTAAATGTCTTGCTAGCTGTCATAGCTGTGTTCCAGCTCTGGGTACCCTCTCAGGGCCTGATACTCACGTAGGCAAACTTGTTAATGAACATAAAAGCAAATCTATTTTTGACAGTCTTCTTGATCAAGACTTTTTAACTTCTTTCATTACTGATCAAATATGATTATACTATTATTATTTAACCCTGTGTTGTGGCTGGCAAAGAGCTCACAGGAGTAGATCTATTAGCTTTGACTTGTACCCTGTGCTGCACTCCCAGCAGACACTGCCACTTTCTTGAGCTCTCCTGTGCTTACACTATCAGTTTTGCCTTCCATTCAGGGTTATTTTGTGAGCATCTTAAACCAATTACCTTTTTTTTTTGTTTGGTTTGGTTTGGTCTGGTTTTTCAAGTCAGGATTTCTTTGTGTTGTGCTGCCTGTCCTGGAACTCTTATTTGTAGACCAGGCTGGCCTTAAACTCATAGAGACCTGACTGCCTCCACCTCCTGAGTACTGGGATCAAAGATGTGTGCCACTACGCCTGGCTCAGCCAATTACAAATTCGTGCAGGTTCTTTTTATTAACACCAGGCAAGATCTGTAAATTCTCTATATTATCTAGACACTACAAATTTAGTAGTTATACATCAGTAAGCAAGGTAGAGGATGAGCAGGCCTGTAGACCCCGTGTACCTCCAGGAGAACATCTGCCTGCCTTTCCTCAACATGCATCTCTGGGCCAAAGACCCAGTGAAAATGCCCGTGAGGTGTGATTCTGACATAGAAGGTATATAAATGGAAGCAGCCCAGTGTTCTCTCTCATGTTCCCTTGCAGGTTGGCACATGTCATTGTTTTAGACCCCACAGGTGAATGGATCTTTGGGAGAAACAGTATGACGTTTAAAATGCTCTATAAATGATTAGAGTATTAACACTGTATCATCTCTTCTAAAACTGTCTCCCAAATATGTGTATTGTCTCTATAGACTCTTTAGAATAGCGCTGTAGGCCTGCCAGGGTTCTTAACAGACATGCAGAAGCAAAGAGGGACCTGATGGAAGACTTGAGCAGAGAAAGGGCTGTGCACAGAGCTCCAAGCTTGCACTTGCAGTGGACTAGGTGGGACAGGGCAGGGGCTGACTGGAACCATAGGGTTTTGGAGGGCAAAGCAACAAATAGGAAGCCTGAGCGTCTCAGCCTCATCTAAGTGGAGCTGCCTTTGCAGGCTGTTGCTGCTACATCCTGTGCAGGCCAAGGACAGCCTTGCTCTTCAGCATCCGGCACTGATGGTGGACCTCACCCGAGGATATTGCCACCAACCAACAGTCAACTGAGGGCGGAAAGACTCTAGTAAGAAATCAGAATCTTTGTGGGCAAGAGAAATAATAAATACAACTGTTTACTGCAGATGCAAACCTCTATGTTGTTATGTAATCTGTTTGAAATGAATCCACCATGAACAGTCTTCTTATGTTAATGCATACTCACCTAAAATGTACCTTTTTTTTTCTTTTTGAGTCAGGGTCTCCATGTGTAGCACAGACTAGCTGGGAACTTATGGTTCTCCTGCCTCAGTCTTCTGAGATCTCAGATTATAGGTGTGCACATCATACCTAGTCTCCAGTCCCTTAAAGCTGAATCCTGTCATTCCTGGAGCTTTTCAAAGACCCATGGCATTGTACTGAAGCATCCAATTGGATTGCTCCAGGAGGCACCAAATTTCAACCCCACTGTTTCTTCAGACAAGGACTTCACTGGATCATAGGATCCCATATGATCACCGGAACAAAGGATCCCGCAGGCATAATATTTTGAGCAGAATCCTGATTCAAGAGAGACATTTGTTCCAGAACAGTTACTACCAGAAAGAGGTGGTTAGTCCAAATGAGCCCCCATGGCACAGAAGTGTTGCGAAAACTCATGCGAGAGAATGGGAAATGTAGATGCAAATATGAAGCAAAGAAGGGTCCTGAGCAGAGCAAGGGGCCATCTGCTCCATCAACAGCCCACAGGGTGAAACGTCTCCTCATGGAATCCGTTTGCTCACTCATTGAACATTCACTGAATCCCCACAACATGGCAGGTGCTGGGTTGGGCTCCAGGGACAGACAAGCCTTGTCGCTGAGAGATTGCAGGCTTAGGGAGGGGCAGTAGGAGAAATACACAAGCAGTCGTAGTTACTTGTTTAGCAGCATCAACAAAGGGCTTTGGGATTGGAGCAGCCAGTGGCCAACTTTGCCTGTGGCACAAAGGGCTTCACAAGGGAGGTGACAGATAAGCCACAGGTGTTTCCTGTGCATGTAGGCAATACTGCTGCCAGTTCTGGGTGGGAAGGGAATGTTTCATAATGAAATGGCTTGAGGCTAAGGCTAAAAGAGCTTTATGGTATGGCTTAGGATAAAGAATGAATCTGCCTTGGAGTCCCAGCTATTCCACATAGGGGTTAGATGATCTCTCTCATGATCCATTGGTATCTGTTACCAGCAACAAAATGTCAGAATCACATGTGCCTTGGAAGGTCACTCTGAGCATTAGATAGCTTCACATGGGACTCAGTAAGAGCTGTCAGTCATCACAGGTTGTCCAATACTAATCTGCTAAACAAATGAAACATTTTCTATGCTTTGTAGTTATTTTTCAATTATCTGAGTTCCCGTACAAGTATAGTGTTTCTGGGAATGAAGAAATTCTAAGAACTTAGAACTTTATGAAAAAGGCATTTGTGTAGTTTTCCACTTCATTCATTCATTCAAGACTTATTTAATAATACTCTGTACTAAGAATGTTCTGGTAAACAAAGTCCTTGCCCTTATGGAATGTAAATTCAGGTCAGGAGTCAGATTATATGTAAATCAATGTCACATGAGGATAAATGTGGGTTATTAATATTTATTATTGGTTTATCTTTTAGTTAAACAGCCGTTATTCCTAAACCAGCTGTATACCCAAATCACCACACAGAGACTAGTATTTATTTAATTAACCTAGAGCACAATGCTGGGCAATAGTTACTCCATCTTAAACTTCCAAGCCCACATACTTCCCTACAATTCAGATTTTACCCATTGTACTTGCTTTTAGTCATATCTTAGGTCCAGTTCATCTCTGCTCATGGTTTGAAGTCCCCTCCTGCCGATCTCTGCTCTCCTTCTCCCTCTCACTCGCTTTCTTTTCCTCCCCTCTGGACCAGGATGTCCCATCCTATTCTCTTCGTTGCATTGTTCTATTGACAATACAGAGAACAAATGGTGACATGTTTACACAAACTTGAGACAGGTGATGCTTAGAATGAGCATCACAATGCAATGTCTGGATTGAAACTAGATGGTGGGGTAGAGAAATCAGCATTTGAATGAGAAAGGGTACATTCCACAAGAATATTATTCCAACAGACAAACAATATGGAAAAAATAAAGGTAGGGTGAGATCAGAAATCCTAGCATTTCCTATAGAGATGACATCAAGAGCCCTAAGGAACATGGAGGCCACCCTGGCTGTGGCACCCAAGTAGAGAGAGAAATAAGAGGTTAAGATGGAGAGGCAGGCAGAGGCCAGCTCATGAAGGGTCAGGTAGCCAGGGGAAGAACTTTGCTTCATGTGAAGAGAAGCCACCGGGTAGTGCTGAGCCAGCTCTTGAGCCAGCACAAGCAAGATGGTGTCGCAGTGATTGGTGGGTGTGATGAGACGTGGTAGAATTTGGAAGGTAGAATGGAAAGGATTTCCTGATGGGTTGGACCTTAATGGTGAAAAGGGAGATGAAGGATGACTGCAGTATTTGACAGAGCAATTAGGGTTTGGGGAGAAAATCAAGAGGATGGTTTGGGTGAGTTAATGTGGAGAAGCTAACAATATCCAGGCTGGTGAAAGGTCAGTGTGCAGATGACACTATAGCAAGGATGATCTAAGAAGACCTTGGGGGCAGTGTAAAGTTAGAGACAGGAGGAGAGCTCAGTACAAGAGACACACAGCTAACACATTGACAAGGTAACCCCAGGTCCCACTGTGTTCCATTTCCTGGGCCCTACTGCGTCCCACCCCCAGGCCTACCCAGTGGCTCCATCATTTATTCCTTTTCAGCAATCTCGATTTCCCAAGACAAACTGGGCTTACCTGGATGAGAAAGCACTGCAATTACAGTTCTTAAGCTGTGGTGAGAGCACAGATGAGGAAGCCAATCCATGGAAAAATGGAAGGCTCCTCCTCCCAACCCCTTGTCTTGCAGCTGACCTTGGCTCCTGGCTTTCTTTTGGGTCCTGGGTTAGAGTGGCAGCCCCTCTGAGATGAAAGCACATCTCCTTCTAAGGTCTTTCACCTCCAGCCCAGGAACCCCACCTGCTCTCCTCAGACACACACCAGCTGCTGTTTGTAGGAATGAAGACTGTTGAAAACTGTTCTTCATGTTTTCCCAGGGTACCTCAGTTCTTCAGGATTCAGAACACAGTCTACCCTCAGAAATGGGCAGTGAGGAAAGGCAAAGGAAAGGAGAATTACTCCTTCTCCCTAACAGAAGTAAGAACAGAACACAAAAATAATTTATCCTGACAGAGGAGCTCTCCCCTCTAAAGCTAACGTGTATAGGATTTTGTAGAATGTTTTATTATGTTGAGTTGGTAGACAACAGGGCAGTGGACTCCACACAGCATCCCTTTCCAATGGCCATTAACTCAAGGCTAGCCCCGTCTCCATTTCGGTAATCTCACCCCTTTATTATCTTGAAACAAATATAAGACAGTATTTGATTCTGTCCATAATTTTAATAAGTTTATTTAAAGGCCCAACACATTTTAAATATAGTAAATCTTTGAAAATTACCATGACCACTGTAATCAGTTATGTTTCTCATTGACAACATACCTGAAGAGTAATTTAAGGGAGGTAAAGTTTATTCTGGCTCATTGTTTGGTGTGATGCAGTCCATCATGGGAGGGCATGGCTGTAGGCAGCTCTGTGTCAGCAAGAATGCGAGGAAGCTTGCTTGCATCCCAGTAGATGAGGAAGCAGACAGATCGAGGCAGGAATGGGGCGGTTTCTAATTCATAAGCCCCGCTGTCCAGAAATCTACTTCCTCCAGCCAGGTGCCTTTCCTGAAGGCTTCACAACCTCCGAAACAGTGCACCAGCAGGGAGCCAGGTGTTCACACACGATCCTATGGAGAACACTTCACGTTCAAGCTGTAGTGACCACAGTACTATGATCAGTCTTGACAACTGTTTAATGTTATCAGATGTCCAGTTAGTGTTGAAGTGATAACTTTTCCCATTAGTGTAGAGGATACACACACAGGCACAAAGTAAGAGACACTAAAAGGTTTGATTAAAATGTTTTTAAGCCTCCTTTGATGCATGATTTTCACTTCCGACTCCCCTTTCTCCTTTCGAATTCCTTTTTAGGAATCCAAAACATGTGTCCTGTCCACTTTCTCAGCCTGGGTTTGCTGGTGCATCCACATGGCACATGCAGTTGCGCATGTTCCTCTGTTATGTCCAACAGTAAGTTGGCAGTTGCCTAAGGGCTTGATCCGATTTAAGGCTGACTCTTTGTGGGTGCAGGATTACTTTATAATCTTTTACTTAGCAATGCAGCCAGTGACTCAATCCCAGTGGCAGGAGGGTTTAAATCCCCACTTGGTCAAACAACAACAAAACCCCAAAACTGTAAAGTAAGCCAAATAAGAACTTTTTAACAAAGTAGTGTGGTGTGGCTTTTTCTGGAGAGAGCTGAGCAAATCCAGATAGGATGCTGGTGACAGATCAGAGTCTAACTTGGTGAGCTTGTTGCTGTGTGTGTTTGGGGGTAAGTACTCCTGGCAGCATCTGTGGAACTCCCTGCAGGAGTCCTAGGCAGTTTCTGCTGTCAGGCGGGGGAGTTTACAGCAATTGCTTCCACCTTGTATTACACTGGGGAGGGAGCCTTATGAATCCTGTAATTTCAGTTTTGTTTTTTTTTTTTTCCAGTTGGTGAGGTTTTTTTGTTTGTTTGTTTTGTTTTGTTTTGTTTTGTTTTCTTCTTCTTCCTGGTCTTAGGAGACTGGGCTTCCTTCCAGGAGGGAATATTGCAGATCCAAGAGACTGCTGCACTGCAAGTAGGAAAGGAAAAGCCCATATAACCCTTCGCTAACCAGATTAGTCCCACATACAGGAAGGAGCAGGTGAGCAGTCAGAGGGCAAGGCTGGTTGGCTTTAAGTCTCTGTGTGGCTGTGCTGCAGAGAGGATTTTAAGTGCTCTGCAGTTAGGAGAAAGGGTAAACCGAGGAGTCTGCATGTGCTGGGCTTGCTTAGAATTGCAACCAGAATAGACTCTTTGTGGAGAGGAGGGGAGGATAGAGTGGATGCTAAGAAGCTGGTTAGAAAGTGTGTTAGCTTCTCTAACAATGGTAAAAATCGGGGACAAACCAGCCTATAATGAAAAAAAAATTGTTTACTTTGGCTCACAGGTATGGAGGGTCCAGACCATGACTGGCTTTTGCTCTGGGACCCGTGGCACAACAGCACACCACACCAGGAGCATGGCGGAGCACAAGAGAAAGCAAAAGCAGAAGCTGCTCGGTCCTACGGTCCTATTCAAAGGCAGGACCACAGGGCCCTAAAGTCCTTGTACTGGCTTTCACTTCTTTAAGGCTCCATCACCCCTTAGCAGGGCCTAGCTAGGAACTGAGCTTTTTAGCTACCCACAGTTCCTAGGGGATACTTAGGCTTTATATAAAAACAAGATAATTGTAGAAGAAAGTAAATTCTTGCTCTAGATTTTGAAAGCATGGGCCTGTGTGGAGGGAGAGTGGATACAGAGAGAGCAGAGTAAAAAGTAGACTGAATAGACAACTGGACAGTGCCCAGTTGGCTCAAAGTTTCTTTTCTGGACAATGGGGGCTTTCCTGATGGTAAGGAGACATTGCATGTGGAAGTTACTCTGGAATTACTTTTGTAGGGCAGTGATCACCAGTTTAGGTGATGAAAATGAGGCTTTTTGCTAAGCTTCAATCCAGAAAGAATAAGTAACAGGACATGAATGCCTCCATCAGCCCGTTAATCTATGGCTAAGTGCCCGTCATCTAGTCTCTCTTCACCTTCAGGCTCATGTTGCAGGTTATTTTGAAACACATTCTAGACATGACATCATTTTCTCTGTAAGAGCTGAGAGATGTCTTGGCTACATAGGGAGCTCTTTTCCTTTCTGTAGCTAACTAGAAGCTGTCAGACCTAGGAGAACTCTTCAGTGTCCCCCAAGAGACACTGTTCCATGCCCACCACTGTCCTTCCAGTGTGCTCTTTCTGTTGCTTTATTCCAGTCAGGATCCAAACAAGGTCTGCCATGGAGTTTATGTGTCTTCAGTCCAGGACACTTCCGTTTCCTTTGTTGTACTGTTTTTCTCCTAGTCTTTGATACAGAAGAAACTTCTGCATTTTTGGATTTGCCTGGTTGCACTTTCGTGCAACTTTTATGTGTTAGGGTTTGATCATCTCAAAGTCAGTTTCATTTTTGTTCCAGCCTTTTTTATTTTTTAATAAATCAACTTTATTGATTAATTTCAGTTACTTTCCTCCTGAGACTCAGGGTATCTGGACCATTTCTTTGTCACCGTTCATCCCCAGATGTGGCCAGCTTGGTGTAGCCAATGCAGAGTCCCCATAGCCTGTCACCTTATGCTTCATAACAGAGGTGTACAACTTTTTGACATCAAGACACAATGTTGTGATCTACAAATGTCTTCAAAGCCAGTGAACCACAGATTGGGCATGCCAGCTAGCACAGACATTTTATTAGGAGTTTCGTTGATAGTTTTAGGAAGAACTCACCATACTTACTGGAATTCTTCAAATAAAAATAATTTCTCAGCCTCAGCTATCTGGATGTCCTGGAACTCTCATAGCTCACAAGGCCTGTGAGCTACTCCACCCAATTTAATAGAGAAATTTAAAAGATGTTTCTTGATTTCTTTTCAAATATACATTTTTAGTTTGACAGTTGTATGTTGACATTGCCTTGTGTCTTGACATTGACATCATCGATGTCCATTATAAATTTGGTCATATGTTATGTGAGTCAGTCTTGGTAACCTCCTTACCTCGTTGTGCTGTGAATCACAGTGTTTGAATTAACGGTTACATGGCTATTTCTGACACAGCACCTCTGCATTCTTAATGTGTGGGAACCAAGTGTTGCACTTGATTTAATCAGGTGCTTAAAAACTGATAAACCAGGTTTCAAACCTCATGGGGATATAAGAAAAGAACTTAGGGTAACCTCACAAGACACAGTACACCAAGAGTTTACAATTTGGAATAATTCTTCTCTGAACAGGTTAAATAATCAAGTAATACATACATACTCTAGTATTACATATATTTTAATTACATGTAACATACATATACTGTAATATTGTGATAGTACATATTTTACTTATATGTTGAAATATGTATTTAAAAAAGTTGCTCAGCTGGGAGGGTGGTGCATACCTTTAACCCAGCATTGATGGAGCAGAAGCAGGCAGATTTGAGTTCCAGATTAGTTTGGACTACAGAACAAGTACCAGGACATCCAGGGCTTTACAGAGAAACCCCATCTAGAAAAACCAAACTAAAACAAAACAAAAAACATAAAACCAAAATAAGTAAATAAATATGCTTGCACAAATTAGGTGTGTTAAACTTATAATCTCTGTATCTTTCTAAAAAGTTCTAAAAAACTTGCCATTGTTCAACATTGAATCTGGACTCGTAATCCAGACAGAAACCTGAGTTTAATTCCTGCATAACCAGAGTGGAATCAGACAATTTATTTTTGGTCTCTGCTTAGTCACCTTTCTTTTTATTTTATTTTATTTTATTTTATTTTATTTTATTTTATTTTATTTTATTTTATTTTATTTTATTTTATTTTTTTCTTATCAGTTACATTTTATTAACTCTGTATCCCAGCCGTGTCCCGATCCCTCATTCCCTCCCAGTCCCTCCCTCTCTCCCTCATCTCCACCATGCCCCTTGCCAAGTCCACTGATGGGGGGACCTCCTCCCCATTCATCTGATCCTGTTTTATCAGGTATCTTCAGGCTTAGTCACCTTTCTATTGCTGGGATAAAATGCCCTGACCAAGGGGATCTATAAGAGAAAGCATTTAATCTGGCTTATGGTTTCAGAGGGTTAGAGTCTGCAGTGGCAGAAGAATGGAACAGCTAATTGCTCACGGCTTGGTCTACACCCACGAGCAGAAAGAGCGCATAGAAATGGCAAGAGTTCTGAAACCTCAATGCCTTCCCCTGGTTCCACACCTCCTCCAACAAAGCTGTATCTCCCTATCCTATCTAAACAGTTCCACTGACAGGGAGCAAGTGTTCATGATGGGGGTCATTCTCATTTAAACAACTATTGTCTTTTTATTTTTATTTTTTTATTTTGGAACAATTTCACTAGATCAGCCTCCCCAAGGGCTAGGATAGCAATTGAGTGTCACTGACTCAAAATTTTCTCAATCTAGCAATGTAATTCCTCTGATATATGGAATAGAAGTATTTCTAAACAGCTGTGCTCTAATGCCCAAGAAAGTCGAGTTGTGCGTGTACTTACCAGGCAGTGATAGGTTAGGCAGACATAGGTGGAGACCATGGGCCCAAAAAGAACAACTCAGTGCAGGCAGTGACTACGGACACCATGCTGGAGAGGAGAAGCTGATGCTGGCAGGTAACACAGAGACTTTGGCCTCTTTCATTCTCCTCCTTTCGAAAGCCCCGAGGCCCCCAGCCCTCCCAGTCACAGCTGAGGATGCAGAGCAAGGGGCCTCTCGTCTGCAGGTTGGGCACCCGTTGCTGTCTGCTGGCTCTCTCCACAGGTGTTCAGAGTTTGTGTGCACCACTCCAGGCTTCCCTGCTGACCCAGGCCCTCACTGACCCACATTCTCTCTCCTTGACTGACACCCTTTCCCACCCCGGAGGCGCCCTACCCCCCTCCAAAGCAACTCTTCTCTGTTGCTTTATCTCCTCCTGCCTCTCTCTGACCTTCTGGAAGACATCCCTAGATGTACTGTATATTTGCATTTATCCATGTATGCATCACTCATTGACCATAATCTTAACGGTTTCTACTCCATCCTTTACAATAAAACCACTTTCCCTTACATGTATCTCCCCTTTAGGCACTGTCTCTTCCTCCTCTCCTACTAGAGTTTTCCCTCAATGTTCTGTACTCCAAGGAGAGGGCACCTCTGAATTCCTCTATTTCACAGCCTCCTACAGTCGAATGTCCATCTTGTCATCCTGAGACTGCTGATAAGGTCACTGATGAAGGACCTAGTCACCCTTCTATACTGAAAGCCCTTCTTAGGTCCAGAGACCTGTTTTCTGGATTTTCTCCTATCTTTGGCCTCGTAACTTGCTCCCCTTAAACAGCACTGCTAGGATTCTGGCCTCAACTCTACTTCCTCTTCCAGTAGTCGTATGCCTGCCATTACCTCATCCACATGTGTGTTCTAAGGACCCAAAGATCTCAACCTTGGAGCGGCATTCTGCAGCTAAAAGTCCAGTGCTCTCCTACAGACAAAACAAGGCTCTTCCTCAGCTTGTTATGGCCTCAGTCAGGTACACCAGTCACCCAGGAGCTGCCTCAAGGGCTCTTCAGTCCATCTTTCTTCCCTCTTGGATTTTGCCCAAAGCAGGCCGTGTTGATTAGCTTTTCATCATGGTGACAAAATAACTGAAATAAGCAATTGAAGAAGAAAGGTTTATTGGTTTATTTGGGCCCATGGTTTCTGAGGTTCAGTCCATGTTCACCATACACGGTGCCCTGGGACATCATGGGGGAGACCAAACACGTGCTGGAGCAAAGCTGCTCACTTTATGACAGAAAGCATTGAGAGGGAAGGGCTACAGGGTCACCCCAGGTGACCCTGTTTCTCCAACTAAGCCCTGCCCCTTAGTTTCTATCACCTGGCAATAGTCCATTCAATAATGAACCCATTGATGAACAACTGCACCCATAAAGTCAGCCCGAGTGATAGACCTCCTCAAAGCTGGATCTGTGCACAGTGCCTCCTTCATAAGCCCTTGGCAGAAGTTCAGATCCAAACTTCAGTACAGACTCTAAGATGAGGGGTTAGGTGTAGATGATGTATTTGTGGGTAGTCTCCAGAAACACATGTGAGTAGGGAAGACAGGGAAGGGATGCCCTCCAGAAAGGAAGTAGAGTCTTTCTGAGAACCTCTTGTAGTTACTTTGGGATGTTCTTCCCTTCAGGGTTATACCAATGAGGCAGTGGTGTCATTTGTAATTCTCATCAGGCTCTGGGATGGGAGGGGTTAATTCTACAGAGATTCATCTCCCTTTTGACAAACTTGGATGCTGGGAACATCTTTAAGCAGTGGAGTCCAAGCTAAGCTGCTCAACAGGAGAGGCCCCAGGGATGATGAAGTGGATAGGGGTAGAGATTCTCCTCCTCACCCTCACACTTGGAGAAACCTCAGAGACCCCACAGCTCACACCTTACCTTACCTCCCTTGTTTTGCAGCATGTATTCCTAAAGACATGCATTCTCATGTCTTCATGCCCATGTATTCCTTGCATTAATCTTTGCTCTTAGGCCAGCTGATAACACTGTGCTAGGTAGTTTTATATCAACTTGACAAAATCTAGAAACATCAGAGAGGAGGGATCCTAAACTGAGATCCAGCTGTAGATAAGTGTGTAGGGTATTTTCTTAATCAGTGATTGGTGTGGGAGGGCCACCCCTGGAAAGGTATCATGGGTTCTATAAGAAAGCAGACTGAAAAGTTAGGGCAGAGCGCAGGGAGTCATAGGGAAGAGTGAGGGGATAGAAGGACCTGGAGGGCACAGGAGCTTCATAAGAAGACCAATAGAGCCAACTAACCTGGGCCAGAGGAGGGGAGTTGTTGCAGAAACTGATGCACCAACCAAGGACCATGCATGGAGAGGACTCAGAACCCCCTGCTCAGAGGAAGCTGATAGGCAGTTCAGTCTCCATGTAGATTGCCTAATATGGGGAGCGGGGCTGTCTCTGACATGAACTCTGTTGCCTTCTCTTTGATCACCTTCCCCTGGTGGTGTGGCCTTGTCAGGCCACAGAGGAAGAGGATGCAGGCAGTCCTAATGAAACTTGATAGAATGGGGTCAGATGGTAGGGGAAGAGGGTTCCCCCTTTTTGAACACTAGGAAGGGGGGCAGGGGGAAGGGGGAGGGAGGGTGGGACCAGGAAGAGACAAGGGAGGGGGCTACAATTAGGATGTACAGTGAATGAATTATAAAAAAAATAAATTAAAAAAGCAGGCTGAGCAAGCCATGAGGAACAAGCCAGTAACCCACCTCCCCAATGATCTCTACATTAGTTTCTGCCTCCAGCTTCCTGCCCTGTTTGAGTTCCTGTCCTGAATTCCTTCAGTGATGAACAGTGATTTGGAAGTGTGAGACAAATAAACCTTTTCCTCCCCGAGTTCCTTTGGTCACGGTGTTTCATCACAGCAATGATAACCCTAAATAGGACGCTAGCTTCCTGTATTAGGTTCTTGCTACAGAGAAGGTCACTCGATATGATGTAATCCTTATAAAAGCATTATGGGCTGGCTAAAATGACCATCTCTACCATACAGGTGAAGACAATGAGGCTCTGTGAGGTGAAGTAAAAATTAAGTGTGAGAGGGGCAAAAAGCCAGCTAGCGGCAAGGCTGTCTCTTGATGCTCAGGTGTGGCTCCATAGCCTATATGGTGCCCACTACAATTCAACACCTCATATTATTAATACTTCTCAACACCCTAGAAATAGCCTGTCCTCATTGCTTTCCAATCTGAGAGGCATCACCCTCCCTGGCCTACATAGATGGCATTCCTTTTTATACCTCTGTCTTTTTATAGCTAGTGTAACTGGCAGCATATCCACTTACTTCATATGACTTCCTTTTCAAACTGTGAGCCCCTTTCTCCCATCCTCACTGCCTGGACCATTGCCTAACCTGGAGTAAAGCCTCTATGAACTTCTACAATTAGAATTCAGTTGAGCACATAAAATTTTGACTTTGTTTTCATGCAATATACATGAACAGTGAAGGATCAGGCGTCTTAAAATAAGGCATGTTCCAGTTTTGATATTTCTGGGAACATTGGACTAGGTGGAGAAGAGACAGGAGACCATGGGAAATGAGAACATCGAAGAAGTCCTTATTGCCTGGAAAAACAAACAGGGGGTGGAGGAGGATCATGTCAGTCCCTCATTTAGACCTGTCTGCAGAAAATGAAGATTAATACATTCAGATAGGAAAATGGCTTTCCAGGAAACACTGGAAAGAGAGGGACAGTAATAATATCTAACAGTCATTAAGCATTTATTACGTATTAAACAGCATACTGGGCTTTTTCTCATGTTATCTCATTTAATCCCCACAAAACCCTTGTAATTAGTCACTGTCATGCTCTCCAACCTACAGCTGAAAATGCTGACACCCACAAGGCTGAGGGCATGGGACTAGGAGGTGATGAAATGTAGATTCCAACTCAGATAGTCTGACCTAACTCCAGGGTCCAAGTGTGCTGTTTGTCACTGTTGGCAGGGTAACCATAGATATACTGTGATATCACTCAGGAGGCTTATACCATTATTCCAGAGGTGAGTTGAGTTTTGCACTGTTGAATTTTATTTTTCATTGACCTTGAAAAGGGAGCAGAGTGTAAACAGAGCACTTTTTAATGCCACTATTTGGTCTCTGCCCCAAGTCCTTCCTGCTTCTGTGCATGAGAGTTCTGCTGTAAAGCTGTCTTGCTGGGTGGCCCCTCAGCCCTTCCCATGTGACTGCCCTGTGGAAATCACCACCGGGCACCACTGAACGCTTAGCCTCTTCCTGCCGTTATTCACGTCAGGTTTGGGGACCTCTCCCTGGTGAAGGCTGGTGGTGCTGGAACCATCCTGTCTGCTTGTCCTGTAAAAAGAGCGGTTCTTATTTCTTTAAACTGTGCGAACTGTGACCTGTGTGCCTCCTCCCATCTCTCAGTAATCTCGTACACGTAGGTACGAGATTGTTCCTTGGTAGGCTTCTTCCCTGAACATGGTGTACCAAAACTGTGGCTTGGGATTGTAATCCACTGTGCGTCCCTCCCTCCCCAGGCCTGTTGTCTAGCGAGGGAGAGAGAAGTACCAGTGTGCCTCACCGTACGCATACCTGTGGCCGGTATCAGGGCGAGTGACGGCAAAATGCTGTGGGCAGTGTGCTCTTCCTGTCCTCATTGCTAGGACAGAAACCCTGTCAGAAACAAGGGAGGAAGTCCCGTGTGGGTTCACGGTTTTAGAGCACACAGTCCACCATGGTGAGAAAGGAGGGCAGAGCAGGGCAGGGCATCCCAAGTGCATTCCAGTGCCCCTCACACAGCAGCTGGATCTGGAAGTGGGGGGGGGCAAGACACCCTCTAGTGACCTATGCCAAGGATGCCACTTGAAGGTTCTACAGCCTCCTAAATCAGTGCCAGCAGCTGGGGACCAAGGATGCAGACGTGAGCTTGGTGTAAGGGTGGGGCTTTCTGTGTTCAGGCTAGAACAGACACATAAGCCGAGGGAGCTGGCCTGTGAGCTGCTGTGAAGGTCCAATGGGACTTTCCCAAAGAGCTGCCCTGGGTAGTATTCTGTGGCGGGATTGTAGCATAATTCATTTACTGAGTCTCCTCTAAGGAGCACCGAGGTTTTCAGTCTTTCAGAAACTCTGACTTAAATAGCAGTGGTGGGGCTGTCTCAGGGAGAGCATCTGTGGGGGCACAGAACTGCAGGAAGCTGACCGAGGCTTCCTCAGACAGATGCAGAGTTCCAAGTCATGAATCCTCCCTGGCAAGGGGAAAGTGTCCGTGTTTCTTCTTTCTCTTTTGTACCATAAATTCCAAAACCTTTATTTATGTTTCCCTAAGGCTTTCAGTCACCTTGGATACCTGGTTAAAAGTCTTTCTTTGTCTTGAACTATATACATGGAGATTGATGCTGGCAAAGTGGCGGGAGAGCTGGGGTTGTAGAGATGCTGGTCGGCTAAATTCCTGGGAAGAGCTGTATAATAAAAACCCCTCAGCTGATGACGATGTGCTGCACAGTGCCAGAGTTGCTTTTCCCCCCTACTTCTCTTCTTGAGGCTAATACTTACAACGCCAGCCAAAATTTTATATGACATTCAGAAATATCAGTATAAAAGCCTTTAGGCCCTGTAAAGAAAATTCTCTTCTTCATTTTTTTTTTTTTTCCCCGCTGATACTGAGACACTCCTAAAGGCATCCAGGGCTGGGCAGTTCTTGCAAAGACTGTCACTGTGTCTGACTTATATAGGTAAGTGATAGAGAAATTAAAATACAACCACATGGTTAGTTTTCCCTCCGTGCTGGGGACGAAACCCAGTGTTCCATGCATGCGAAGCATGTGACATGCCCCTGAGCTACACCCCAGCCCCTCACTTAGTTTTAAATATGCCCCCAGGTGAAGAATGATGATCATCAGGGTAGGCACCTTACTCAAACCAGAGCCTCAGTCCTGGCACCTGATAATCACCAACATTTAAGTAAGTTTAGCTGTGAGAGGGTCCTGCCCTGTCTGCCATGTCCGCTCCACACTGCCATTGAGCTGACACCTGAAAGACCCTACAGTCAGACAGAAAGCAAAGGGAGAAAAAGATGAAGGGAAATTAGGACGGTCCACGGCACTTACAAAACACGGCTGGGATGGAAAGTGCAGAGCAGCTCCTTCTAGGGAGATCCCAGTAATGCTATTGGTTTGTTTGTTGTTTTGGTTTTCTGAGACAGGGTTTCTCTGTGTCGCCCTGGCTGTCCTGGAACTTGCTCTGTAACCAGGCTGGCCTCGAGCACAGAGATCCACCTGCCTCTGCCTTCTGAGCGCTGGGATTAAGGGTGTGCATCACCACGCCTGACCCTCAGTATGGGAGGCATGCACTCTACCCCTAAGCTACACCCACTTTATGAATGGTAAACGTCGGAGAGAGAGAGGGTGGGGGAGGCCAAGAGCAGGCGGTGAGGATACCTGAAGGTCTTTGAAGTTCACCCCTGCAGCATCCTCTGGAGAGCAGTGAGAACCCCAGATATGATCTTCTAAGCCTTTAGCAACCAATGAAAACTCTGGGATATGCTCTAGGCACCTGCAGCCCAGGGGCAAAGACATGTAGGCAGAGACCAACTCATGCTCCTGGTTGTTACTAGGGGTTTAAGAATTCCAGATTGCAAGAACAATGGGCAACAGAAAAAAAAATCATGGGTAGCTTCAAAATTTATCACAATGAATATTTATGATGAACAAGAGAAAATTATGCACTTTTGCCAAGGCATAGCCATATTTCAGTAAAATAGTGTCTTGCTTCTGATGGTTGTAATGGTGATAACCCACACAAATTTGAGTGTAAACTTCAAGGTTAACTCCAAATTCCTTTTCCAGAAAGTAATAACAAGAAACTGGGGGGTGGGGGATGGAGGCTGGAGAGATGGTGCAGAGGTTAAGGGCACTGGCTGTTCTGCCAAAGATCCCGAGTTCGGATCATGAGCAACCACATAGTGGCTCATTACCATCTATGATGAGATCTGGTGCCCTTTTCTGGCCTGCAGGCACACATGCAGGGAGAATACTGTATAAATTAATAAATAAATTAATTAAAAAAGAAGCTGGAGAGCTTGTTCCTTTGTTACAGTAAGAATGCCCGGGCAACAGGTTCTGTAGGCTCATCCCATAAATGTACAAGTGTCTACTGTACCTATGCCAGTATCTGCATTGCTTTGTGCTTATGTTTGTTTTGCCATGCTGTGGGTGGTGTCTGGGCCTCTTAAATGCTAGACTAGTGATCCACCACTGAGCTGCACCATGGCTTTGCCTAGAATCCCCATGCACCATGTTCCATTCTACCACTTAGTTATTTTCAACATTTCAGAAATTGTGAATTAAATTACCTGGGACATTCGGTCCAGATCTAAGCAGAACTCAGCCTCTTCGTTCCTTTCTTTTGCCTCATCCATTTTTGCTTATCCTCGCTTCACTGCGTCACAGGCACGTGGTTTCGGCTGTGTCTCTGGTGTACCTGAGACTGAATGTCTAGCAACTGTTGTCATCTCTTCATCTCTAATACATATATGAAAACACCTGCCTACTTGTGAGATAGAAGCCTTTTCATAATAATAGTAATAGTAATAATTATTTCTGAGACGGGGTTTTCTCTGTGTAGCCTTGGCTGTCCTGGACTGGCTTTGTAGACCAGGCTGGCCTCGAACTCACAGGGATCCACCTGCCTCTGCCTCCCCGAGTACTAGGAGGCACTCTACCTTTGAACTTTTCAGGCAACGTTTTAAAACTAACTCTAAGCCTTTAAGCTCACTTTCCAAATGCGATGGAGCCTGATGGTCAGCACCTGAGTGGTGTGGGCTGAAGGGATTGCCCCTTAGAGCAAGGACAGACTCCACCCACCCCACCTGTGATTCAACTAGACCCCTCCCTGTCCAACACAGAGCCTGACTTAAAAACTACAGGAGGGCAGTGTTGGTAGGAATGATGTTAAGGCAAGTCAAACTTAAGTTTGTCAAGCATAGACTTCTGCTTCCAAAATATTTAGAGCAGATATAATTCAGAATCTCGTCAATTAAATATTTATTTATCTGTTTATTTGTATTTTATGTGTATGTGTGTGCCCAAGTTTTTGTGTATGCACGCCTTGCATTCAGTGCCAAGAAAAGGTGTTGGACCCCATGGAGCTGGAGTTTCTGGTGGCTGGGGCCACCAGACCTGGGTTCTGGGCAGATCCAGGTCCCTTGGAAAACCAGCAGGTATTCTCGCCACAGAGCCGTCTCTCCAGCATATTTTATTAGTTGAGGAACACATTTTTAGCATATTTTCAGGAAGTTTCATTTAAATTTTTTTAAGATTCATTTATTATCTGTACAGTATTCTGTCTGTATTTTTGCCTGCAGGCAAGAAGAGGACACCAGATCTCATTATAGATGGTTATGAACCACCATGTGGTGGCTGGGAATTGAACTCAGGACCTTTGGAAGAACAGCCAGTGCTCGTAACCTCTGAGCCATCTCTCCAGCCCCTCATTTAACTTTTTATGAAGGTCTAATAAACAAGTAATGTCATAGAGAAACAGCTGTATATTGCAGTCTTTGCACTTTTAGACTTTGTGAGCTACACATGTGATCTTTGTTACTGCAAGCAAGAGGAAGCTCACCCTGGCAAGGAGGGATCATGGGTTTCTATGCAACTGAGCAAGAGACCCTAGATCAGGGGTCATAACCATCAGTACCCAGCCCCGCTTCTCTTACTTTGGGTTGGCTCCACTTTTATGTACTTTCTTCCCTCATGCTATCAGCATGGCTGGGGTTATAGCCTAGTGGAAGAGGGCTTGCCTAGCATGCATGAGCCTTGGGCTTTATTCCAAGCATTCTCTCCCTCCCAAACACACACACACACACACACACACACACACACACACACACACACACACTCTGTTTATCTAGGCATGGTGACACATACCTTTAATCCTAGTACTTGGGGAGGCAGAGGTTGGAGGAGATCCCAAGTCTGAAGCCCACTTAGGGTACATACTAAGTCCCTGTCTCAAAAGCCCAAATATAAAGCAAATAGCCAAATAAATTCAGAAGGCTGAAATCAACTCCTTAACTCTCCCTTGGAGAGATCCTCCATGAAGACAATGATTCCATGCCTACTCCTGGACCAGTGTTCTTGAACCGTATTGTCATTTGAAGGACTTATTATAAGCCTCAAGGCGCTCTGGCCTGTTGTTCCCCACCCCACAGCTCCAGGCAGAGTTGGTCTTCCACCGAAATGCCCCAGAGCTGGGAAAGACGAATGTCTCATCCAGTGCCGAGCAGAAATTAATGAAGATCTTCTGTGGTTCCCATGCCTCTCAGAGGAGGGAGATCAACTCCCGCCATCTCCAACCCTAAGGAGCATCAGTGAAGCATCCGGTTCCCCTTCTTGATCCAATCTTCACTTCCTTAGCTCCTTTTGGTTTTTGTTCTTTGGTTTGAACAAGGTCTCACGAAGGTCTGGCTGGCCTGGAACTGGCTTTGTAGATCGTGCGGGGCTCACGCTCATGCTCACAGAGATCAGTGATCCACCTGCCTTTGCTCCCCTAATACCAGGATTAAAGGCCTGAGCCACTATCACTGGTGACCTCCTTAATTCTTGACTCTTCTCCGCACCTTGCCATGTCTGACTGTGTTCTCCATATTTGCCCAAACAAGAAAAGTCATTCTTTGTACTTAATTTGCTTCTAAGTACCCGAAGGTGAAGCCATGGATATGCAGATCTTAAGTGAAGGTAAGAGTTATGAGGGAATTACTTAGCAACACATTACAGCTCACAGTTAAACATCTACTGACCCATTAACATGCTTCCCATATTACAAGATTCAGCCTTTCAAAATGTAGAGCTCAGGAGCTGTTTGTATGTTCAAGCGTGGGGTGCGGTTGCCCCCATATTCCTCTCAGTGCTGGCTTTGCTCCATCTCCTCAACCCGGGCAGCCACGTGTCTGCTGTCTCTCTGTGGGTTTGCATGCTCTGAGCGCTTCCTACAAACGGAGTCACAGAATGTGTGGCCTTTGTGTCTGGCTCCTTTCATTTAGGACGAAGTTGTCAAGGTTCATCCATGTTGTGATATGCTCAAAAGGCCTTCAGTTTCAAGCAGTCAAGCCCCACCTGTGAGTGGCAGCATTTTAAACGTGTGGCTTTTGGTAAGAAAAAGTTGTTCACATTGCTCTCTTGGATGTCTGCAGGTGGTCACACATAGGCCAGAAGAGGGAACCAGATCCCCGGGAGCTGGAGTCATAGGAGGTTGTCAGCCGTCAGACAAGGGTGCTGGGAGCTGAACTCAGTCCTCCGGAAGAGCAATAGGGGTTTGTAACTATTGCGCTGCCGCTCTAACCCTTCACCTTGTTTTCTGAGACAGGGTCTCTCACTGGGCTGGGGCTTACTGAAGGGGCTAGGTTAGAGGGCCAGCAAGCCCAAGGATCTGCCTGTCTCTGCTTCCCCCGTGCTGGGGTCTAAGTGTGTGCTACCACGTCTAGCTTTTTTTTTTTTTTTTTTTTTTGAACATGGGTTTTGGGATCCAGCTTGAGCCCTCATGTTTTTCTGGCAAGTACTTAACACTGAGCCATTTCCTCAGCCATATTGTAATATATTTTAAAATTAATATATGACATTCTCACACATACGTAATACACTTTGATCATATTCAGCCCCTATTGCCAACTCTTATCTTCCCTCTTCTGCTGGTACCCTTCTTCTCTTCAAGTAGTTCCCCTTCGATTTTCATGTCTTATAAAATGTAGATTCTGAAAATGAGAGAAGAAATGCGATATTTATCTTTTTGAGTATGGCTTGTTTCTTTTCACACCGTGATCTCTAGTTCCATCCATTTTCCCTGCAATGACCTAATCTCTTCTTTACAGTTGACTAAAGCTCCAGTGTGTGTGTGTGTGTGATATCACATTTTCTTTATTCGTTCATCTGTGGTTGGGTCATTAGGTTAGTTTCATATCTTGGCTATAACGACTAGTACGGCAATAAACACCGGTGTTCCTGTGGCTTTGTGGTATGCTGACTTAGATTCCTTTCAGTCTGTATCCAGGACTGCTATACCTGAGTGGTAGGTGGGCAAGGGCTTGGTCTCAGCCTTGGAGTGCCGAAGCGGCTTTACGAAGTGTGGCCTGTTTGGGGAAAGCTAGGTTGTCCTGAGAATTACTCTTGGAGGAGATGTGGAGACCCTGGCCCCTTTGATTTCCTCTCTTTGGCTTCCTGGGTGGCAATGAGGACTCAGCTGGGCTCCACTGAATGCGCCCCGGCATCACTATGATAAGAAGACCTTTGCTGGCCATTGAATGGGACCCAGACCACATGAGAAGTACAGATAGAGCCACAGTGATCACCCACAGACACTCTGGTAGTGGGGTGCTGGGAAATGCTCGGGTGGGGAATGGTTTGACAGTGGAGCCAGTGGGATTTCTTAATAAGCTGACTGTGGTGAAGGAAAGAAAAAGGAACCAAAGATGACCCCTGACATCGGAGCTGTAAGTGGAGAGATAGCAGCGCACAGACAGGAAAGCAAAGGCTTTCAGGGTTGATAGCAGGAGCTGGGTAGGAGATTCGGTAAGTTAAAGATGCCTATTTAGCAACTAGGTACAGATGTTGAGTAGAAAGCTGGACATGAGGACTGGAGAAAGGAACTTGGGGGTCACCACAGATACTTAAAGCCGTAAGATAGGTAAAGCTGCCAAGAGGTGGAGGAGAGACGGAAAAGTGGCCGACAGATGAAGCCCCAGTGTCCGTTCTGTCACGTGCAGGAAGAGGGACAGGCAGCACAAAGGTTACAGTAAAGGGGGTGATGGGGAGTGTGGCAGGAGAAGCTGGAAGAGGGATCCGGAGTCCAGTGAGGAACAGGCGACAGCGGAGGGAGGGTGACTAGCCTTGTCAAAGAGCATCAACATCTGGCGCCTAGTGCTGGCCCCACCTTCCACGAGCCAGTAAGCACGAGCCCGTTCTTATTTTTATAAATGTCACCGCTGTGAGGAGGGAGTAAGGAGTATGACAAATACACGCAAAGCCTTCATGCTCCATCACACGGAGTAAAGAGCTGCTTCTCAAACGGTAAATCACCAAACTGCTGCTTAAGCACATACGTACAGCTCAGAAAAGATTCTCCCAAAGTGCCAAGAGTTGCCTGTAGGAGAGGCTGGGCAGAGGGCACACAGCCAGGACAGGGGATTTTAGAAATGAGCCTTTGCTAGTATGTGATTTTTAACCTCTCAAATATGTAATTCTTTTGTAAAGACAACGTAGAGGGCACTGAAGGACTTCTGTGCATGGGCTCACACAGAAGGTCTCCTGTCCAAGGACCTCCGCTTGAGTGCAGATTGTCTTAGTCTCTGCTGTTGCGGCTGTTTGTCATGCTGGGGAATAAATCACAGTCCTTACATGTGGTAGGCAAGCATTTCGTTACTGAGCTGTATCCCTCCCCTACCTCTTTTTGCTTTTTAATTTTGAGACAGGGTGTCACTAGGATGCCCAGGCTATCCTTGAACTTGTACGCATCCTGCCTGAGCCTAGGGCATCTTATTCTTACGCACTAGGCTCTTTGCTGGCCCAGTGACAGGAGCCCTGCCCTGCGAAGGCTAGAAATGACCAGGGCTGTGGGGGAAGAGAGAGAGAGAGACAGGAATGAAGTAATTAGATCTTTTTCTCCCAGGCTGTCTCTCATGCCTATTCCCTTCTGCTGGAGTTGCATAGCAAATGAGCTTCAGTAGCCTTCCCACCCCACCACCCCATCAACCCCCAGTGCAAGGTCCTCCGTCTCACCCAGGCTCAGAGAGACCAAGAACCTTCCTGCATTAGAAAATGAGAATTCTCAGGAGATGAACAGAAATGCAGGTAGAAAATGACTGAAATTACTGGGTATCAGGAGGGATGATGACCTGGGTGAGAAAGAAGATGTGGAGGGAGGGCAGGGTGAGAGTGTCTGCCACTCGGTAATGACATGATCGCAGCTGTTTGCTTATTTTTCTCTGGCTTTTACTCCAAATGAGCAGTTCTGGCTGTCACACGGTGCAGGGTGAAGTATAACTCCAGCATTCATAATGGAGGCTCCCAGGGCGGTGGTGGCGAGGGGGCCCCCCGAGATCCCCTGGTGTGATGCCGAGAGGCTGGCTAGGAAAGCTGAAAGGGAGAGGATGAGAGGTGGGCAAGAGAGGAGAGTCAAGCAGTCACTGACAACTAAGTGACGGCGGAGGGGACAGGGCGCAATAGGTGTGGTGAGGAGGAGCTGCCCGAGTCCTGGGTTTGGCCTTGTTTTCTGAGGTGATGGGCCAACATGTCAGCATCCTAAAGCTTCCAGGAGAGATGCTCATGAGCTCGGCATCTTAAGAGTAAATGAACTTCCTTTCTCACAATCTGGATCCAGAGAGTCAAGCCTTGGGTGTCAGCAAGGTCACAACGCTTGTGCAGTCTGGGGAGGGCCCTCCTAGCCCTTCCCGTTCCTATGGCTTCAGGCGTTCCTCGGCATGTGCCAGGGTGGCCTGGGCCTCTCGTGCGTTCTTTCATAGCTTTCCCCTTTGCTTGTTTTCTGTTTCCCTACTCTGGAGGAGGAAGAGTATCCAAATCCCCTTTTCATTTGGCCAATAGAGGTGTCAGTGTTTCATCACTGCCGCCTGAGCCTCAGTGAGGGCCAAAGACTCCCAGCCCACTAACATCTGGGAAGTGGGGTCCAGATGGTAAGAAAAGATGTACTGGAAGTGGGGCATTGCGCTGACTAACTCAGCTTTCCACAGGACTCTCTGGTTCAGGTCCCGGCTCGGGAAGATGTTCACTTCCTTACCTCTCTCTCACTCCTCATCTGCCTGCTGAATTCTACCTACAAATGACCAGCCAACATAGCTGAACCCAGAAGACAATATGCCATTTGGAACAAGCCAGTCATAGAATGACAAATATTTGCTTTGTGGTTTCACTTCTCTGAGGTGACTGTGGTAAAGTTTGCCTGGGGTCTGTGGAACAAAAGGAAAGAAAGGCAGAGAGAAGCACTATCTTCCCTATCTATCTATCTATCTATCTATCTATCTATCTATCTATCTATCTATCTATCTATCTATCTATCTATCTATCTATGTGATCTGGAGTTTGAGTCTGTCTTAGTTGCTTTTCAGTTGCTGTGATAAAGAATGCTGACCAGAAAGAAGGGTTTGTTTTGGTTCACAGATCAAGGCACAGCCCATCATGGCAGGGAGGTAAAGGGGCTTGAAGCCTCTGGTCTTGACTTGCATTCACAGTCAAGAAGAGGGCAAGGAACGCATGCTCAGCTGGATTTCTCCAGGAACACAGTCCAGGATTCTGACTGCTGCTGCCCACAGTGGGTGGGTCTTCTCACTTCAGCTAACACCATCAAGACAGCCTCCCACAGATCCTTCTCCCAGGTGATTCCAAGATCTGTCAACCTGACAATTAATATAACTGTCCTGGAACACCTGGCTTTCTTTGTGATGTTGGGCACATTAGCTAGCCTGTTTGTGGTTGGGGATCTCTCATATGCCAACTTTCCCAGGATAGGCTAGAGGTGGGGGCATGGCAATCATTTAGTCTAACCCTTCTGAAAAGCCAACTGCTCAACACTGATGTTCCGCACTGGCAGAGACTTAACATTGTGCTAGAAGAGCCCGCAGGTAGGGACTGCAAAAGCCAGCTGACTTTGAAACCATCTTCCTCACCATCCGAGGCAAACCCAGCGCTGCTTCTGTAGTCTTTATTTCCATCTTGAATGCTTGCCTGCACTTTCTTGAATTCAAACCCACCACTCCTAATTTTAACCTCCTCCCCCTAAGTGCATGTTTTCTTTTTTGCTTTCACCTCAAGAAATGGACTCACAGATGCCCTTTTTATCAGAGCTGTTGTGAGACTTTCTACCTGTAGGGTCCACATGCTTTATTCTTTATTTTGTGTGTGAACACACATGCATCTGTGAAGACCAGATGCTCACTCTCAGGAGCCACCCACTCTGTTTTACTGACACAGGGTCTCTCTTTAGTTTGAGGTTTGCCTAGTAGCCTAGGCTGGCTTTCTGGGGCACATGGGAGATCTGCCCCTCTCTGCCACCCCAGAGACGATGATAAGAACATGCCACCATGCCTGGATTTTTGATATGGGCTCTGCGGATTAAACACAAGTCCTCATGCTTGCATGGCAAGCATTTTACTAACTGAGTCATCTTCCCTGTTCTTTGTTTATAAGTTTTTTAAGTTCTGTGATCACAGACTCAAGTTACCATTGGGCTGTATCCAATGTTCACATAAGAATGTGATGCTGTAGATTAAATTTTCAGCTAAGCTATTTCACAGGAAAAAAAAAAAAGTGAAAACAAAACAAAACATTTCATTGGTTGAGAGTGTGGCTCAGTAGCAGAATTCCGGCCTAGCATCCATGAGACCTTGGCTTCTGCCTCCACCACTTCCGCCTTCCAAAGTTTTGATTATGATGCACAGACTTACTCTACAAACAATGAACCAGAGCCACAGGAGTGCTAGAGTCTTCAGAGGTCATTAAGGTGGCCACTGACAAGGGAACACGTGGTCTCAGGCACTAAATGGCCGTATCAACTCTAAAATTAGAGAGCTTTAATTAACAATCACCGTGTGCCCTGGCATTGTGCGGCGGCTGTTGACATTTTGTAAGGAAGCAATACAGTTGATAGAGAAAGAGGGCTATCAAACGGATGTGTGGATAGCCATGCTGGCTACATGTTAGGGATTAGGTGGCCTTTGAACACAGTTCCAGAGCAATGGGATGAAACCGGCTTGGATTAAGCTGAGTCTTTTAGGAAGCGGGTCTGCCTTGAAGGAGCAATAGCTTATAATAACTCTGAGCCTACTACTTAATTTTTAAAATCACATTATTACTTATTATTTGTTTATTTGTGTGTGTGTGTGTGTGTGTGTAGGCACACATGCCTCTGCACTTGTGTGGAGGTCAGAGGATAACTTGTAGTAGTCAGTTCCTTGTGGGCCATGAGATCAAAGTCAGGCTTGGCAGCGAAGTATCTTTACCCACTGAGCCTGTTGCTAGTCCAACCCTCAACTTCTTGTTTTTTCTTTATGGAAGGCCATTTTCTAAATGTCTGCTAAAAGATGGGGCATTTAAAACCTGCTCTTAGCTGTGGGAAGTATGGCGCTCTGGCCCACATTCCTGATTTTGGCTTCCTCGTCCTTTGGGGTTCTTTGTTTTCACACTTAAATTCACATTGAGGGGGTGATGCTGACACCTCTCAGTCTGCTTGTCTTGTCTCTGCTTCTCATGTGCTGCTGTTTATTTCTCCTTAAAGATCATTTAGAGAGAGCTGGAGAGATGACTCAGAGGTTAAGGGTCATTCAAAGGTCCTGAGTTCAGTTCCCAGCAACCACATGGTGGCTCACAACCATTTGTAATGAGATCTGGTGCCCTCTTCTGGTGTGCAGGCCTGCAGGCAGGCAGAATACTGTATAAATAATAAAGAAATCTTAAAAAAATCATTTAGAAAGATGACAATTAAAACTAGGTGCTGGGGCACACCTACGATCCCAGCTGCTTAGAAGGCAGAGGCAGGAGGATTGCTTGAGCCCAGGATTTCAGGGCCACCCTAGGTGATACAATGAGGGCCCCCCTCCAGTCACACAAAGAATAAGGAGAGAGAGAGAGACAAGTGCCAGCTAAGCCCAGAGCCAATGTTGGCCACAGGCTTCATTCTACCTCAGGCTGTTAGAGCTGTGACTTTGGGTCCATGCACTTGTTCATCTCAGCTGAGCTCCCATGAAATTCAGAACAGGAAAGTGCAGAACATTTAGCTTCTGGTGAAGTCTTACGGCTGCCTTAAAGTGAAAGCATGGGAAGGTGCCCAGATGCCAGGCACGGCTCCTTTGCTACAGGACCCCGGGGTTTATTGCTCCTCATTCTTCCCAATTCCCCTTCTCCTCCACCCTCATCCCATTTCCCCACCTCCTCTTCTATGTCCACTCCCCCTTCTGCTTCCTTCTTCTTCTGTTTCTTCTTTTCGCAGTATGTGCTTGCTGTTCTGCACAGGCAGAGAACCTGGCCACGGGGATCTCATCCCGGGCCCTCTTCAGCTGTTCTTGCACTCGGTAGCAGGACCTAGCAATGACTCCATGACACCTCACCCTGCTGCCTGCCGTTCCCTGGAGACTTGGTTGCCTGGCAAAGCACACAGCAGGAGCTTGATTCTCCTGGGACTAGGTTTCTTCATCCTCGTGGAAATGAGAATGTTTCCTCCCTCACAGGTGGCTGCAAGAAATTATAAACCAATAAAGTGATTGCTTAGCATATGGCTGAATGTCAAGGGTAATATAAATGCTTAATTTCATTTATTTAATAGTAGTTCAGTGGCCATATGATGTGCTGTGGAAACCATAACTTCTGAATTTCCTGATACTTATCTATGCTATTGTTTTAAAACAAATCTTTACATTTAAATCCTGAGATTTTCTTTATTTCTTGAGGCAGGATCTAATTACATAGTCTTGGATGGCCTGGAGCTGGCTACATAGACCAGGCTGGCTTTGGGTTTGAAGAGATCTGTCTGCCTCTGTCTCCCAAGTGCTAGGATTAAAGGCAGTCCCCCCCCTTTTCTGTGAACTTTTTAATATTGGAAAAGAAATAAGGATTAGAACTTGATCCACCTCAGCCTTCTTAAAGAAGCAGCATGAAGGGCCAGCATGCACATTGTACATTATACTCACACGCACTCACACATACACACCCTGATACACACACATACGTGCACACAGAGTCCAAAAATTGCTGCTGTTCCCCAACTCCGGAGCAGCAAGTTATTCCACCCCCCACCCCCAACTGTAAGTCTTTCATTCATGCATCCAGCATTCACTGACTCTTTCCCATCGGTGTCCCTCCCTGCCTCCCTCGCTCCATCCATCCACCCCTATACACGTTTCAGCTCAGGGGTTGAATGGGCCACATGAGAGTTGATCAGGACCGCTGATTTTCCCGGCAGTTCGGATAGAAAGACTTGCGCGGGGGTGGGGTGGGTGGTGGTGGTGTAGACTGAGGTGTGACAGCGGCTCTGCGTGACTCTTAGGTAAGTGGGGAGTGACAGTAGGTACGTTTGCCATAGTGATGGCTACCACAGGCCCCACTTCTGCTGGTTCTTGGTTCAGGGAACAGACAACAAAGGGTCTGAGCAACAGCAGCACTGTAGAAACACTGGCCTTGACCCTGACCCCTCTCGGAGCAGCTCCTGGGCTCCTACACTCCCTGCCAGTCCCTCTAGGTCCTAGCAGGTCAGCAGGTGGCTCCTTCTTCCTCCTGGCTCTTTAAGCTTGCTTGTCTCTGTCCAGCCCCCTCTGGCTGTCTCTCCTGGTTCTCATTTCCACAGTCCTCATCTGCCGCTCTGGCACCTGCTGAGACTCCTGTGGCCGGGTTGGAGACAGCTGTGCCCCACCCTGCCACAATGAGCTTACTCTGCAATTCCTTAGAGAAATCACAACTTTTTAATTAATCACACATTCTCATTTTTTTTTAAGTACTCTTCTATTCTTACCAGAAGTCAGCCAGTGCCTCGACACTTTCCCCAAAGCTGGCGTTCAGAGTCCCAAGATCCCTGCGAAGATGGCATCCATGGGTCTGGGGCTGGACACTGGAGTTCCTGAAGTGGCCACACGGGTCAGATCTGACACTTTTACTCCAGAGGAACGAGCATCTGGATTATTATCTTTTCTAAAGGAAACACACCACCTCCCTCCCTCTGCCATCTTCATCTTTCTTACTCATTTTCAGTGTCTGGACATCATTTGGACTCCTCCAGGCCCCTCGGCTCAGCTCCTTTATCTGATGGAATGCTGATAGCTCTTAAACTGTCCCTCATTCTTGTTTCTTCTTTTCTCTCTTCCATCTCAATTAAAACAACAACAGCACGGAAAACCAAACCAAAACAACCCCTGTTCTTTAGCTATGTATACATGTAAACTTCACTCTCATTCACGTGTACGCAGCGACACTTTCCTTGGTAAGTGTACTGAGTGAAGCAGCCATCATGATAAATGGGTCCCAGAGCCTTTCTGCGTCTTGTCTGAAGTCTCCCCTGTGCAAGTTTACAGGGCCCACGTCAAAGCCACCATCCTCATCAGTTTTTCATGACCCCTCCACTAGGACTGTGGCTGTGACTTCCTCGGATACCCCGGATCGTTTTCCCATTTGTTTATTAACTTGATCTTTTTACAGCCTGATCCCAGCCCTCTCCCTCCCAGTCCCGCCCTCATACTCGTCTCCCTCCTTTCCCTCTCTCTTTTTTCCTCAGAGAAGGGGAAGCCCCCAAGAGGTATCAAATCATCCAGGCACCTCAAGTCACAGCAAGACTAGAAGCATCCTTTCCGACTGGGGCCTGACAAGGCAGCCCAGTGAGGGGGAAGGGAACCAGTGGAGGGCAACAGAGTCAGAGACAGCCCCTACTCCCATTGCCAGGGATCCACATGTTGACCACACTGCACATCTGCTGTATATGTGCAGGGGTCTAGATCCAGCCCATGCACGGTGCGTGGTTGGTGATAAAATCATATTACAATTTATTATTATTTTAAAGTATCCCTCTGTGTGTGTGTAAGTGCAGTGCCCTCAGAGTCCACAAGAGGGTGTTGGATCCCCTGGGACTGGAGTTACAGGTGGCTGTGAGCTGCCAGGGGGGCACTGGGAATTGAGCCTGGGTCCTCTGCAAGAACAGTCAGTGTTCTTAACCACTGAGCATCTTTCTAGCCTGACGTCCTGTATCTTAATGAAGATGTTTCCAGGTTTGTCCTAGAGGAGGGTGTTCTGGCCTGTTGGCTGCAGGTTGGTTTTCTTCATATCCTGAACTTCTGCAGCTTTTCCGTTTCTTTACTCTTCCCTTCTTCCCTCCCTCTCACTCCATCTCCCTCCCTCCTTCCCTCCCTTTTCCCCTCTCACTTCTGCTTCCTTCCAACATGGACTCAAGCTCACTATAGCCAAGCCTAAGCCTGAACGGCTGATCCTCCTGCCTTTACCTTTCAAGTGCAGGCGTGAAAGCATGTACCACACTGACCCTGGTGTTCCTCGGTGGCACATCCCAGGCTTGTCAGATCCCGAGGCTGGCACGTTGACACTCACTGTCCCCCTGTCCGTTACTCTTTTAACTGGCAGCTCGTTGTCTGACAACAAAAAGGGACTACTCTGGCCATGTGGCATTTGCTAACACATCTTCTTTCTCTCTACCTTTGTCTTCTGAGGTGGCAGTTTGGGGATGAAGTCAAGGCTTAGAATTGGGCTGGGAGGTGGGACACTTGCTTAATCTGGGCAAATTTAGTTTCCACCCCCAGCACTGGGGCGGGGCGGGGTGGAGGAGATTTGGAACTTAGCACCAAAGGAATTTCTAGGCATAAAGTAATTAACCATTGAAACAATATTCTAAGAGTGAAAGCCTTCTTAGGCTCAAAGGACAACGACTTCCACTACAGTAGTGACCAAACACACAAATTAAAATCATGAGCTTGGCATCCCACACGCATGATCATATGGTCCCAGAACACCAGTAGATCATATGCAAATATCGTCTGCATATTCATCAAGATGCCACATGGACAGCGTAAGCTGCTTTAATTATCTTTCAAGGAGAAACCCAGCCGCCTCTGGCACATGCACTCTGCCGGCTCCTTTGGCATGTTGCTGCCTGGACTGATATGGAAATTAGCTCAAAAGAAAGATATTAAAAAGGAGTGGAATCTGTTAGATTCTGTGTTCTGTGGAGCAATTAGGAATTGCCAGGCTGAATTGGGGCTTTTATTTCTAACTCGTACTTTTAGGCTTTCCAAAACACAATGACATAATATATTTTGGCTATAAATTTTATGAGCCATTCGTCTTTGAGATACAAACAAAGGAGAAGCTAAACAGAGTGCTGTGAAATATGAAGGCCCCAGTGAAGCATCCCCAAAGAAGTTATGTGCACTTAATAATTAACTAACAAGGAAGGATTATGAATTTCATTCTTAATCAGATAGTGGACTTAAATTTTTTCCTTTTTGTGTTTTGTGGTCATGGAAGAACCAGAGACCCCATTTCTCACCCAAAAGTATCGATTGAATCAATAGTTCATAGATGGTTTGAACTATTATGAGTCTATATATGACTTCTTTTCCTTCGTAAAGTAAGGGTAATTAAAAAGGAGCCAAATCTTGAAATACTATCAACATCCTGGAATGTGAAGAAATGAGAGACATTCCACTGATTTCACCTATCCCTCTTTGCAAAGGTTTAGTTGTGTCATTGGGATTCTTCAGGCGAAGAGAAAATAAATCTATAGCTAGTCTCAGCTAGTCTCCCCTTGAAACTGTGTAACAGCCTCAGCTGGGGTGTGGCTCAGTGGTGGAGCGCCTCTCCAGTGTGTGTGTGTGTGTGTGTGTGTGTGTGTGTGTGGCCTTGGGTTTCACCAGGAAAAAAAAAAGAGAATTCCAGAGACTTACAATATGCTGAAGAAACCTTTGGCAATAGAATTAGGGAGCAAATACCTCACATACAAAATAAAACCTTCCAACAAAAATGATGATACAATGGACACGAACACCAATAACAAACCATTCAAAGCCTCCCTGCCGCCCCCCAGAATGGTGAACAGCAGGCAGATACTCGGGTGCTCAGCCCCTGAGAGAAGGTTCTGTTGAGCACAGAGCCTGCGCTGCAGGAAAAACCACTCCTCACGGTGTAGGTTGTACCTGCTGGTGTTCAGGGCTCTCAGTGGGTGTACGAGAGCAGAGACACCATGGAGCAGACCCAGCCACAAGAAGGCTACCTTAAAGACTGTGTCAAGTTTCCTCCTGATCTTTAACTGGCATCCTTGAATTCTGAGACAGAGAAGGTCTTCAAGAAGCCCAGGAAAGTGGCACGCAGGTGATGAGAGAGTTGAATAGTGCTTTTACCTGCTTTGGGGCAGCTGAGCTCAGTCTCAAGTTCAAGATGCTTGGAAAACTCAGGACTTTCTGTAGCACCACATCTGAGGTCTGAAGAAAGAGTACCGGGACAAAGAGACATTTTAGTTAGCTGTAATAAAAACAATTAAATAGAACTACCCTAACAAAGGAAGGGTAAAGTGGAATTATTCTATGGCAAGGAGTTTAAATGAAATGGAATATACAAATGCGTACACACACACACACACACACACACACACACACACACACACTCACGTGAGGTAATGTTCGCCGGAGAGGCTAAGAGCTAGTGAAATTAATAAGGGAACAATTGAAACGATGGGATCTGAGAACGGGAGTAAAATGCCTAAAATGACCAGTAAGATGACAACATACATGCTGGAATCTCAGGACAGAGAGTTACAACATGGGACAGTGGGACGGTTTGAATAAATAGTGGCTGAAAATGTCCCAAATTTGGTGAAAATTTTATAGGTCAACCTTGTGGTCAGTGGAATGAGGAATGCCCCCACCCCCACCCCCGTAGGCTCATGCATTTAAACCCTTGATCCCAAGGTGGAGCACCTGTGTGGGGAGGTTTAGGAGGGGCAGCCTTGCTGGATGGAGGGCATCACTGGGATGGAGGCTTTGAGGCCTGGTCTCCCCTCTCTCTGTGTGCCTCCTGTGTGTGAATGGAATGGGATCTGTCAGTTTCACACCACCTGCCTTCCTCCCCGCTGCCATGTCTTCCCCATGGTGGCCTCTGAAACGGTAAGCCAGAATGACCCGCTCTCCTTCTAACGTTGCTTTTGTCAGGACACTTACCACGGCAACAGAACAGCAGCTAATACAAACTCTCTAAGCTGGGTGGGCACAGATCCACACCCAGGAGCATCTTAGTCAAACTCTGAGAAAGTAAAATCTTCAAGGCCCCCAGGGAAAAAGGACCACTTGACATACAGAGGAATATCCATGACAACGGCAGTTCACCTCTAATCTGAAAGGACAGAGCAGAGAGGACATTCTAAAAGCAGCCACCACTGAGGATTCCACATCTGGTTACACAGGCCTTCAACAGAGGGTAAGGCAGAGAAGCAGAACTGAGAGAATTTGCTGCCAGGAGTGTGCAAGAAACGCTAAAGGAGGAGCCCAGAGATGGGCCAGAGGTTCCAGCACCGGCTGCTCTTGCAGAGGACCAGAGTTCAGTTCCCAGCACCCACATGGCAGCTCACAACAGTCTGTAACTCCAGTTCCAGGGGGTCTAGCAACCAGCTTCTAGAGGGAGCATGAGCGTGCACACACACACACACACACACACACACACACACACACCCCAACAAAAACACTTATACACATAATATGAGAAAGAAAGAAAGAAAGGCTAAAGGAAGTTCTCTAGAAAGAAAAGAATTCAGTTGGAAAGAATTCAGTTTCTACGGGGGTGGGGTGGGGAATAGAATCCAGACATGAAAAAAAAAAAACAAAAACTGGGTAAATACATGAACAAAACCACGTTTTCCCTAGTGCCTCGGAAAGACAGACTGTTTAAAATATAAATGAAACGATCATATTGTGGACTTTTTTTTAACGTGTAGATTTAAATCATTAGCCCAAAGGACAGAGGTAAAATGAAATTGGGCTTGCTGAAAGTGTGCGTTTTAATGAACTCTACAATGTTACCTCTAAACAGCCCAGGCTAAGTCAAAGAGTCATCTGAGAGTCATTAGAGTTAGAAACCCACTCAAAGGGCAAAAGAATACGAAGACATTATTCAATTAACAAGAAAGGCAAGCAGGAGGGAGGAATGTAAGACAGCAAAATAGGAAACAGACCCATGCGAACAGTGACAGGAAACCCCAAACCCATGTTAGGCCAAACACAAAAGATGTATGGATTCTGTAGACAAAACCAAACCGAACCAAAACAACAACAAAAACAAAACAAACAAACAAACAAAAAAAACACTCAAGATCAGTTAAAACTTGATGTGTGGTGATGGAAGTTGGGATTGTTGATTGTTAATGGAGGTGGAGACTACGGGGGAAGAGGGACTTCTTTTCAGTGAAAAGAATTTACATCTTAATTTTCTGGCGGACTATATAAGATTGCATATACACACACTCATACACAGATATTTATAGAAACTCGTTTTACACTTAAATTGTATGCATTTCCCTGTATGTAGATTTCACACCAGCTCTCTTGAGGAGCCGCCAGCTATAACATCTCGCCAACAGAGGGCGCTCGGAGCCCACCAAACACGCGGTGGACCGCGGGGACGTTGGGATGCACCTTTCTGGACCCATCCTTCTCCAGGGCGAATCGCGCAGCTCCGCGGCGGCTCTCCCCCTTCGACACCCCACCTTTCCCACTCCGGGATTCACGGCATCGTCCATTTCACCTGGCCGCATGCTGCCTTGGGGCTGATAGGCCGCGCGTGGCTAATGGCGACATCTTTCCCGCAGCACCCAGGCAGCACGCAGATGCTGCGGCAGCCGGCCGGCGCGGGCTGCCCGGAGGCTCCCCGTCCCCCTGAGGTCCCCGGCAGACGTGATCCCGTTGAAATGGAGAGTAGGCGCGTAATGGAAACTTCCACAGTGGTCGCAGCATCTTCCTTTTGACCTCCTCTCCTCGCTTCCCGAGGCTGCGAAAGACCCCGGGGGCGCGGGCTGCAGAGGGCGCTGGGCGGGGAGGGCCGCGCGGGAAGGCCGGCTGGGGGGCGCTGCCCAGGGTTCCAGCACCCCGGACCGAGGTCCCCCGCTCCCTCCTCCTGACGCGGCTGTCCGGAGGGAGGCAGAGGCCAGGGAGGCCCGCCACGTCGCCCTCCAGCCCCCACCTCTAGCCCCAGGCCAGGTCTTTCCGGGGTGCCGAGATGCCATTGCACCACACGTGATCCCCGCGCCCGGCCGCTCCTGCAGGAGGCGTCTCGCGGGGTGTTAATTAAAGGTCACCACAAAACAGACCCGCCGGCTCGCCACGAGAAACGTCCTCCCGGGGAATGAAAAACGACACCCCGGAGCAGCCACGTGTGGAGCCCGCGTCCCCGCGCTCCGGGGCGCTGCGCGGGGTGGGGGCGGGGCCGGGGGGGGGGGAGAACCGGACAGCCGGCGACAGCTGGGTGCCCCGGACACCCCCCGGGTCCGGGCGCTGGCGGGCACACGTGCCAGAGCCCGAGGGGGCCGACCCCCCGCCTGAGGCCCGCGCCACACCCCCTCTCCAGGCCCGTGCAGTCCTCCCGCGCGCCTGTGCGGCGCGGCCGATCCCTCAGTTTCCCCAGCCCGGCAGCTGCGCGCTGGCTCCCCGGCTCACCTGTGCGGGTCTCGGGAGGTCTCCCCGGCATTAACAGGGACACCCTTGGGCCGGTGGGCGGGCTCGGCCCTCCCCCGGGCGCTCAGACCCGGGTCCGGGGGGCGGGGGTGGGGAGGAGGGACCCCGAGCCGGCTGGGGCTGGGAGGGCGAGTGGAGGAAAGGTTTGCCAGGCAGGTCTGGGAGAACAAAGGGCGGGGGGTTAGCCCCGGCCTGTTTGCGGACTTGTTTGTGACTCAATCGGTTCGCGCGGCGGCGTTTCAAAGGGCCGAGCCGCGCGCCTCGCCGCCGGGAGGAGGAGAGCAGCTCCCGGGAGGGGGCGGGGAGGCCCGGGCGCCGCATTTCCGCGCAGCGCGGCCGGCTCGGGGCTGCAGGCTCGCGCGGTGGGCAGCGCCGGAGCCCCCGGCCTCGGGCCCGGAGCCAGCAACTTCCCCGCCCGGAGCCAGATTGACGACCCCGCCCCCCTCCAACTCCAGCCCCCGCCCCGGCTGCGCCTGGCGATGCCAGGCCCGGGCGCCCGGCCGTAAATGGCTCGGGGCTGGCTCGGCGGCGGCGGCGGCGGCGGCCGGGCGGGCTCCGAGGCGGCGGGGCCGCGGCTCCCCAAGCTCCGCGCTGCGCCCGGGCGCACACGCGCGTCCTGACCTCCGGCCGCATCCCCGGCCGCGCACGGCCGCCCTCTCCACCGCCCTGCGCGCAACTGTCAGGAGGAAAAAACGGGCCGGCGCATATTGGCTCGGCGACACGCCGAGGCTCCTCCCCGAGTCTGGAGCCTTATATTTTGGGGAGAATTTCTTTGAACTCAGTTAGAGAGCTCGGGGAAGGAGGCGAGTTCCCACCGCCGGCTCGGCTGGGCGACGGCTCACCCACCTTCCCGGCAGCCGCCCCGCGCCCTCGGCGGCCCCGCCGGAGGAGACCGCGCCGCTCCGGCAGCAGGAGGATGCCAGCGGTCTGGATGTGACCGCGAAGGCAGGACGCGCGGCTGCAGGCGGCAGAGACATGAAGGAACCCATTATCTGAGAGCCACCCGCCGCCCCAGCCCTCCCTGCCCGTTGGCGCTGTCACTTCGGGGGTCCATTTGCTTTTATTCTTCCCGCTCCCCTCCCCACCCTCCCATCAGGAGACCTTGACTTGAGGACCGACCCCCGCCACCGGCGGGGACGCCTTCGGGGTCGGCAGGCCCTGTGGATGCAGCCTGGCGGGAGCGTTTGGACCCTGTCCTCCGGAGGAGCCACCATGAATTCGGTGGCTGGGAATAAAGAGAGGCTTGCGGTCTCCAGCCGGGGCAAGAGATACGGGGTGAGTTGCGTCCGCGTCCGCGCGGACGTGCGTTCCCGGGGACCCACCCGGGCGGGGTAGCCTCGGCTTCCCGGGAGCCGGCGACGGGCGCACGGTCCCCAGCCCCGGCGGGTCCGCGGGCCGGCGGGGCCGAGCGTGCGCGGAGGCGGGTCCGCGGCTCTCCCGGCTCCGGCCCTCCCCTCCCCAGCACCCCTAACTTTTGCAGAGTTAAGCCGAGGGGGAGCTTCCTCCCCAGGAATTCCTCTGCGGTTCCCCCCTCAGATCGCTGGCCCGGAGCGCGGGGGGTGTGGGGAGACGCCTTTCTTTTTACCCCCGGGACCCGGAGAGCTGCACCCCGAAAGAGCAGACACCCCGAAGTCACCGCCCCCCGCCCCCGGGATAGGATGCTCCAGCACCGTGTGCCTAGGCAATTGCTAGGTGTGGGTGCCGGGGCCGGAAGAGCGGGGCGCTGGCTGTCTGGGGTTCTGGCGTGAGCTGCGGGGCATCCGCGCCCCGCGAGCTCTTTTGCCGACCCCCGGGGGGAGGGCACCGGTGTGCGGTGACGCCGGCGAGGGTGGAATGGAGGCCGAGGGGGGGGGGGGCGGGACGGCGCGGCCCCCCGGGCGCCGGGGGCCCGGCGGGGCCTGACGCCGCGCGTCTCTCCCGCAGGTCGGCGAAGCGTGCTCGCCCACCAAGCCCGCCGCGCCCTTCTCTCCCGAGAGCTGGTACCGCAAGGCGTACGAGGAGTCGCGCACCGGGAACCGGCCCACTCCCGAGGGCGCGGGCTCCGCGCTCGGCTCGTCCGGGACCCCGTCCCCGGGCTCGGGCACCTCGTCCCCGAGCTCCTTCACCGGCTCCCCGGGCCCCGCGTCCCCGGGCATCGGTACCAGCTCGCCGGGCTCCCTGGGCGGCTCGCCGGGCTTCGGCACCGGCTCCCCCGGCTCGGGCAGCGGCGGCGGCTCCTCCCCCGGCTCGGACCGCGGCGTCTGGTGCGAGAACTGCAACGCCCGCTTGGTGGAGCTCAAGAGGCAGGCTCTCAAGTTGCTGCTGCCGGGACCCCTCCCGGGCAAGGTGAGCCGCGGCGGGGTGCTCGCGGGGAGCTGCGGCCACCTCAGGATGCTGCCTCCGGGCCCCTGGCTGAGCCCCGGGCCTCGCGGCGCAGGAGGGTGCCCCAGGGCGTTTGCCCTGCCGTTCTCCCCGCCCGCTCGGCGAGCCTGCAGCAGCGGGCTAGAGGGGGCAGTAAAAGCCAGCTGCTGGGAGGTGCAGCCTCTCAGGGCTCACGCGTGGCCCACCTCCCCTGCACCGCAGAAACCCATTTTCCGAAGCCAGCATTTCTCCCTGAACACTCCCATGTGGCTGCGTGAGGAGGGTTAAGAGGTGGCTCGCTGTGAGAGCTGAGTTACAGCCCGACCTGCCCCTGCGCTTATTTAATAGGCGACGTTGGTTCCTCCATAGCAGCCCCGTCTGCAAGGTGTGACCGGCCCGGGCCCCCGAGCGGAACACAATGCCCTTGTATTTGCACAGTTGGGCCCAAGTACTATAACATGATAATATTTACTCTTCCACTTCAAAGAGTTTTTTTTTAAAAAAATCAGTGGTTAGAGAGAAACATCAAGAAAACAGTGACTGGCTGTGGAGGCGGCCGACACCGTACAATGGCATTTTCCGGTTTATTTTTCTGTGACTTTTGAAATGAAGTATTGTGATTTTGAATAGCGAAGTTTAGGAGTAACCGCATCTGCTTATACACACACGCAAAAACACACACACACACACACACACACACACACACACACACGTGTTTTCTATACCAGGGTGCAGTTGCACAGACAACCACAGACTGCTGTAAAATTTAAAATGTGAAAAAAATCACCGCCAGGAGAATTGGTTTTATAAATCTAGAACTTATCTCAAGAGTAATTAGCTCGGTTATTGTCAGTTTGGCATTTCTGTAGTTCCATCATTAATCCTCCAGGACATCCCAAGAGTAAATCTCAGGGTGAGGAGAATTTCTTGGCCTTGCATGCCACACTGCCCTGATTTAACACCTTTTCCTAACTACAGACTTATTTTCTATTTTTTTGTAATCAATATTTCCTGATTGTCCACCCAGTTCAAAGTACAGCCCTGAAGACAGCAGGGGGCTGTCCTTGTCCACAGAGAGCTTGTCCTCCGGTGGACCCACAGTCCATCATGCATTCACATTCCTGGTCAGGGTTGCCAAGAGTGGAGTGTGGACGGGGTGAGAGAGACACACGTTGGAGAGAGCCCGGTGTCTGAGGTGTGACAGTGGCTGATCTTTGTCATCCTAATCAGTTGCGGGCCACCAAAATCATCTCAGAACATCCTTGAGGTCACATGCTCTGAGGGGCTCTTTGTGTTGTTGTTTGACCGCTCCTCTTGTGCACAAGTGAAGAAGCACCAACTCCTGTCCCCCCAAAAAGGCAGGGGTGAAGGAATACGGGCAGGAAGAAACAAAGGTTGGAGCTTAACCACACGCTTTGTGATTTATGGGGTCGTGCGATAGCCCGGGCCTTTGTTTTTTGTTGAGGCCGCCTGGAAAATTCATTTCACACCGCTTGGGAGGCCGTGCAGTGCCCGTGATGGTTGTATTTATCGGCTGAAATTAAAGTGGTGCTGTGAAGCTGATCATACTGTAGAGGGAGGTGATGGCTCCAGACGCAGGACCGGATGTAGCAAGTCTCAGTGCTCTGCTGACCCAGGGGAGGAGGGCTGTGAGTAATGGGGATGGTCAGTGACCCAGTGAGCATTTGAATGTCACACACAGTTGCCGGAGTTGCTTCAAGACACAGCATTAGGTACAAGGGGGCTTGCAGGATTTAGCCGGGCACAAGGGTGCTTTGGGTTAGCTCATTGCTGGTAAGCGAGAGATGGAGCCTTAATTTTCACTACCTACTGATTGTCTTTGGGCATGATAACTTTAGGGGGTGTGTGTAGGTGTTAAGCATTGTCACCCTCTCATTAGATGCAATTTCCATAACATCTTTAATCTTTGCAGCAGTTCAGTCAAACAAATGCCATGTCCTCTGGTGCCCCATGCATGGTGGGCCCTGTCCATTGGAGACAAGGCATTTCTTATCCTCAGAGCTGGATTTATGAGTAAACTATATGAGTGCTGATTTATGAGCAAAACTTCTGTAGCCTGTAGGCGCTGAAAGAGTTAAGTTTTGGGAGAACAAGGGATGTCATTGTGACCCCAACATGTAATTTGCCCTGGAGAACAAGAGTCTGGGAAGATAAAGACATGTTTTTGAGGGATAATTAGCAAAAATCATCTTCACAATTCACTTAAGATGCTTAACCGTATTTGGGGAATACTTTCACAAATAGAGTATTAAACCGTATTAGGTAGAATGAAAAGCCTTTCTATAGCCATTCTTAAGTCAAAGGCAGAAAAGCATGTCCTGAAATCTGTTACTGAAGAATGGATTTGGTTTTGATGCTTTTTGTTCCACTGATTTATCTTGCAATATTAGTGAGTCAGTTTTCTCATTTTAAATGCATTTTATCAATTCTTTAGAGTTTCACCCACTTTCTAACTTTCCCACTAACACAGCAGTGGGAAGCAGTGATTCAGCTTGTTGGAATGTCACAAGGCAAGGTTTGGAAGTGCTTCCATTCTTCAGGGAAAACTATAACACTGACATTTATCTAAGAGACAATATCCTTGAGATATACGGTGTATAGGATTTGAGGGTTTTGTTGGAAGGCACTGCCCTCGTTCAGGTTTTAATTAGATAGCTCACGTTTTCATCACTGTGCTGTCGTATGGCTTCCCTCTCCCTGCTCATCTGCAGGTAGTTGAGTTCCCCTCAGTTTATTTTGGGAATGTGGGGTGAGCAAAAGGTGATAAGGTATTGGACCATCTCTGTAGGGTCATCCGGTTGTCGTATCAAGTTAATGAGCGGCTCTGGTGCTCCGAGGGTTACCGCCTGAGTCTGTGACCACTGGAAGACTGGGCTTCTAGCTTCAGGGTAGACCAGTTGTATGGCCCCTGGGGGACATACTCGGGTGTAGCCAGTAATGGGGTGAGTGGTGATAATGTTGACAGAGACAAGAAATGTAGAGCGAAAGGTGGTGGTGGTGATACTTTGAGTTTTCTAGAGAGGAGATCAAGAGTGGAGGCAGGTCCAGCCATTAGACAGATTGTTGCTTGGACTCTCAAGACCCTGGGGGTGACGACTCCGCTCTGAATTCATCCTCTTAAAAGCAACTTACCTGAGCAGGGAGATGTGTGATCCTGGGGTCGGGCTGTAAAACCTGCTGATTGACTTTTACCACCTCAGTGAGAAAGCACCTGCCAGTTTATACCTTTTCTCCTTCAGCGCTGCTCAGCGGAAGCCCTCAGAGAAAGCTGAAGGCTGGGCTATGGAAAAGCGGTGGGCCTTTAGGTGAGGGCTGTCCTTCCCCCACTGTGGTGTTTCACTGTGGAGATATAAAACATTTCCTACGTCGTGGCAAGAATGTCTCCTGTTTTATAGACAGTCAAGGAACTGAGCCAGAAAGAGGGGCCAAGGAATGAATCTCTCCTTTTTTGAGCTAACCTAGATCATTCTGATAGCTATGACAGAAAGCCCAGGGAACATCAGCCCGGAGAAAGTCCCTGGAGTAAGCAGGAATGCTCCAGGTTGGGCAGAGGTTATCCGACATCTGCTCATTTCCATACCAATAAAGAAAAAATCTCTTAGGTAAAAGAAAGGTCCAGAACTATGGTCCTATCTGATTCTTTTTATTCCCTCAGTCACATATTCTGAGTCCATGTATGCCCCAGAAATATCAGCAAGATTAGCCAGACAGCCTGAGAAGGGTGACCAGGAATCACAGAGATGAAAGAAAAGAATGTGTGCTAGGGGTTAAAAACACCAGCCGTGGACTCGAAATAGCCAGAGCCCGAGGGAGTCTAGACGTGGGGAGATAGAAATAAATATTTCTGTATTTTACCAGTTCTAAAAGAGGAAGGAGTATGAAAAATAACTCTATGTAAAAGTCCTCCCAAAGCCATTGTAGTCGACTGCGTAGATAAAATAGACTTTACATGTAAAATAGTTACTAATTATGAAGGAATTCCAGACAAATTCCCCTTACTCTAAGAACACATGTTTAAAAAGCATCTTTAGAATCCTTTTCATTTTGAAGGCATTTAAAAAGTGTTTCCTTACTGGGGGCTGGAGTGATGGTTTCGTGTTTAAGAGCACTGGCTACTCTTCCAGAGGACGGGGGTTCAATTTCCAGCACCCTCAAGATGGCTCATGACTATCTGTAACTCCAGTTCCAGGGGCTTCAACCCGCTTCTGGCCTCTGCAGGCATAAAACATGCAAGTAGCACACTGACATACACGCAAACCTTTTCCCCCCTATTTTCAAGAATTTCATACTCGTACACAGTGAAATACGATCATAATTACCTCCCATTACCATCCAATTCCTTTCCTCCCCCATCCTAAATCCATGCCCTCTTTTGTTTCTTGATAACCACTAAGTCTAGTCAGTGCCGCCCATATGTACAGGTGTTTGGGGCATCTGCCAGAATGGAAACCAGTGACCACATTCTCGAGAAGCAAAGGGTGCTTCTCCCGTCCCCAGCTACCATCCACTGCCAACAGCTCCTCAGTATGGGGGGGGAGCCCCGAGACCATCTTCCCCGATTGATGCCCGAGGTTTGACCGCCTCAGTCTTGTGCAGGGTCTGTGCAGGTAACCACAGCTGCCCCATGTTCATGTTGTAACAGCCATCTCCGGAAGAGAGCATTTCACGGTACCCCTCCTCGTCCTCCGGCTCTTTGATATTAAAGAACAGCTGACACATAGCAGCGGTGATGAAAACATCCTGCGGCATTTATCATTTAAAGCCTCCCAAACCATCTCCAGAGTTTATAAAAACATTCCCAGTGGAGACAGGCGAACGGCAGTCTCTTCCTCGGCTACATTTCATTTTGCCAGACTTCTAAGTGTGGAACCAAGTACGGTCAGTTTTTTGGAGTGACTTAATTCATTTGAGAACCTCCCCGACTGGTGATCATCTCTAGACAAGATTATTGCATGAGAAACGTGATTTTTTTAAATGGCCGGCTGCGGCTGGTGGTCTGTCTGTGTTTGGAATGATTAAGTCAGTTAAAGTTTAGGTCGGTTGCTCTTTGGTGGTAAGTCACAGATTGTGCCAATCCTCAGCCAACAACACGGTGACGAGAGCAATGACGGATGATTGACAGCGACTGTCTCTGTGTGCCAAGTGTTGTGCTAAGACTGACAGTCTCATAGCAAAATAAATTTGTGTGGGACTTGTCTGTCTTGGAGTTACAGGTGTTTATTGTGGTTATTATCGTCAGTCTCACACACATACATGCATGCATGCACACAGATACTCCCACATGCATATAACACGCAGAGAATAGGGGAATCCAACCTCGTTTCCTCCCACGGCCCCTGAGGGTCACACTGTTAGAATAACAAGCTGGGGATTGCTGCTCGAGCATGGTAGTTTTTGGGCTTGCAGATGGCAAGTTCATGTTTGCTCTGCCTTCACCTTGTTGATCTGCGGAGGCGCCATCCTGACCCAAGAGACGGAGCTTTTCAGGGACATTCAGGGCCACATACATGGAGCTCTAGCCTTCCCTGCCACTCAGATCCCGAAGATTACAAGCCGGCTTGTGGTGGGGCGTCTCCTCTCCCTTTTCAGCATCATTTTACTATTGTCTGCTCACAGGCCCCCTTTCTTCATAACCTGTTGAGTGGTCCTGCTGGGTCAAGGAGCTCCATGTTGAATGGGTGCTCCGTTGATCTTTCTCACTTCTGGGTACCAGTTGGAAGGAGTCCATGTTTACAGACTCTGGTAGAGGTGCCGATGGATGGGGTACATCTGTGTTCCTAAGTTATGTTTGGAATATTTATCAAAATATCATGTCAGTTTGCATCCACCATCCTTCTGGCTGTTGTCTTTGGACCTTCTCCAGAACCCCTCTGGAGAAAAATGGCCTCCGAATCCCAAGCAGAAAGGCATCTATCTCATAGGAATTCTCTTTACTTCCTTAATTAATTTTTATTCTTTTTGCTTGTGAGAGTGTGTTTCATAGCCCAGGTTGGTCTTGAACTCACTCTGTAGCTAAGAGCTATTCCTACCAAACATGTTGCAACACTTTTTTAAATAATTAAGATGGTGTAGAGTTGGTACGCAGGAAGCAGGAAAATATAGGAATGACCTGAGGACAACAGGAAAATTGGTTCATGACAATAGTGGTGGGAAAATGGGTGTCTTAATAGAAGGTTTTGGAGCCAGTCACAGTGGCACTGTGATCCCAGCATGCAGAGAGGCAGAGGCAGGCAGAGCTCTGTGAGTTCGAGGCCAGCCTGGTCTACAAAGTGAGTCCAGGACAGCCACAGCTACACTAAGAAATCCTGTCTCGAAAAAACAAATAAATGAATGAATGAATGAATGAATGAATGAATGATTGTGGGAAAACGGAATAGAGAGCTATTTAGGAAAACATGAAACTGACCTATACTGTTCACTATATACCCAGAAGATCTCCCAATGGGCCAGAGACCTAAATAATAAATAGTGTATAGCTTTGTACATATGCCCACAACCTCAGTGCTTTCCAAACAAACATTGCTCCGAGGTTGCCATTTTATCTAGTGCTTTGTGTTGTGTCCATGTGTGGGTGTGGGGGAGGGTCAAGGTCAATGTTGGGTGTCTTCCTCAGCCTCTCTCCAACTTAGTTTGTGAGCCAGGATCTCTCAGTCTAAACGTCACCACTTCTGCTCGACTGACACTGGCCGCCACACCCCAAAGATCCCCCTGACTCTGCCTCCCAGGCCCGAGATTACAGACATGTGCCACTGTGCCTGGAGGTTTTCCATGGGTGCTGGGTGCTGCCTGGAGCCGTACACAGTTTGCGGTTAGAGACAGGCACTTGGGGAATACAGGTGTAAAGGTTTTGCTGTTGAGGGCGGGAATGGCCAAGTGTAACCCAACTGGTTTGAGTTCTCTAGAGCATAGGGTTCAGTGATCCAGTGGGTCCAGCGAGGGTCTCTAGAGTGGATCTGGAGGTGGAGACATGGATCTGGCAGTTGTTACCAGGAAAAAGGCTCTGGGATGCCCAGATGATGTGAGCTCTGTGTATGTGGGGTGGGCACGTTAGCAAACTGAGCGTGAAACATAAGCATTGGCACTGAAGGGACAGGAAGCCCACGGGATCAAGAGGGCAGACCAGGTCAGAAAAGAGGGAGTCAAAACAAGGGAGACCGTCCAGCGCCATGGACACCAAACAGCAGGGGTGCTAGGGAGCAGGGTGCTAGCAAGCCCCGAGTGGTGAAGGGATCAAGGAGGCAGGGGCTGAGGTGTCCACGGAGTTTCAAAGTCCATGAAACTTTCCAAAAAGGAGGTTCTTGGAAATCGTGGCATGAACAATTTCCGGCATTGTGGAGAGAGATAGTCAAGGTCAGGGTGTCCAACGGTGGACGGAGAGCTGGGGTTTTCTGAGGCTGCGCCAATGGGAGGTAACGAGGGGTGCCATTCCTGACGCTCTCAAAACGAAGACCTGGGCTCAGCAGCTCCCCCTAGTCGTTTGGGTTTTGGAACTTGGCAATTCTGCCCAACAGTGTGTTGCCGGGACTGTGCCGCTCAGGTTGCAGTGAGGACCGAGTGACTGTGAGAAAATACCGGCTCTCGCTTCGTGCTATTATTCCAATGACTTTCCACGTAGAGTTGAATACGACGAAAACCGACCTCCCCACCCCCTGTCCCTCATCTCCTTCTGCCGCTTAATGGCCAGACACCAAAATGGAGAAAAGAGAGACAGCACTGGAGAAAATGCAGCCATTCAGCTCTTTTGCCATTTCTTCATCTCCAAGTCAACCTCTCATAGTGTTCATCATTCTGTGGGTGTGTCTCCCCCGCATCATTTCAGGTGCCCGTGGTTGAGGGTGGCTCCTCCTTTTGGTCCAGTTGCCATGAACATGGATCGGGAAGCTTCGCCACAGATGGAAATCCCTCCCCGGGAGCTGCGAGTCCCCCAGGGAGGGGAGCAAGAGTGGCTTTTGGCATTGCGGGCCCTGGTGAATGAAGGAGGACAGATTTCCTTCGCTGACTGCGCGTGCCGTGTGCAGATCCGCGCGGAACCAGGAATTCGGCTTATCTCTCCAATCCAGTTTTATCTTTCTCAGACAGTTTTCTTTGCAGTTCTACTTTGCTGATTCTGTCGCATTGATTCCAGCCAGACCCTGTGAAGACGGCTGGAAATAGAGACGGTGCCCTCCCCCACTCGGCAGCATTTTCCACACTGGTGGCAGCTGGGAGACGGAGTGGACAGGGAGGGCAGGGCGCCTGGAAGCCCTGATAGAAAGGGAGGGCCTGCTCTGAATGCCGCAGACTGGAAGGCTCTGGGCAGAGCAAGCATGAACCGTGTCTGAGGGTGTCGAGGGATGCCGTGTCTGCAGCTCGTGGGATTTTTCAGTCAGCATCCTGCTTGCTGGTTGGTACTGTTGCTGACCGCCAAGGTTTGATAAAGCCGTTTTAGCTCCCCACAGGACACGCTTCTCAGATCTCTGATGGCGCTTACACACAAATTTCTGTTTTTAAATTATTTTGTCTGAAGCCACAAACTGTGAGTTCACAAAGCTGAAACCTGCTCTTCAAATATAGATTTTTTTTTTAACGTAATGATTCTCTTTATCTCATTTGAGTGATGTCTGAGATTTGTAATTGCTTAGTGGAAGAATTTTTTCTTCTAGGCTAACACAGTAGCTTAGGGTATTGAGGTGTGTGTGGGTGTGCGCGCGTGTGTAATTCTGTCCTTTAGTCAGCTGTGATGAGCAGCTATGCCTCCTCAGAAATGCGGTCAGCTTATATCTAGTGGCTACTTTTGAGGAATAGTCACTACCTCCCTCCCCCAACTGCGTGCAATGGGGTGACCTCATGCAATAGGAGGTCTCATGCAAGGGTGGACCTCTTCACTAAGTGACAAGAAGCCAAAAGAGAAATGGGAGGCAGCCAAGAGCTGTTGGGCTAGTTAACTAAAAGATGATTCAGAGAATAAGCTGTGAGATTTGGAGGACCCACTACCAGCCACCGCTGTTCAAGAAAGATAACCTGCCGGCTTAGTTGTGTGTTTGGAGTGAGTAGCGTAGGTACCAGAGGTTCATACAATCTCAGATAGTTAGGTGAACTGGATTGTCTGGTAGCCAAGGTACAACCTGGCTTCCAGCATAGTTAGCATTTGGGATCTTAGGATAGTTTGATGTATCTCTGTCTCTGTCTTTCTGTCTCTCTCTCTCTCTTCCCTACCCTCTCTCCCTTCTTTGCTTTCTTCCTCTTTATTTTCCTCTTCCCTCTTTTGGTGTTGGACATCAAATCCACAACCTCTGAATACTGGCCAACTTCAGGATGGGAGTCAGCAGTATTCTCTCCCAAGTCCCTCCCAAGTCCACGAGTCTCCACAAACCTAGAGAGAGGCCCTCAGACTTTATGAAGTTCATGTCAGCCCTGACCTTCCAGGACAGGCTTTGACATAAGCTTAGATGGAGTTTTGGTTAGGCCAACAGCCTAAAGCTGCTTAGTAAGCTGCCGTGCTGTGGGATGCGGGCCCAGTGGTTACCATTGGTGAAAGTGCCCAGAGACTGACGTGGTTCTCCTGTTTCTTTCGGTGCTGGGCACAGAACCCAGGGCCTCACGTATGCTGACCACACACGCTACCACTGTCGCTCGTCCCCAGCCCTGTCTTGCCTGCTCTCTCTCTCTCCCTCTCTCTGTCTCTCGCTTGCTCGCTTTTGTTTGTTTTTTTAGGGTCTTGCTGTGTAACCCTGACTGGCCCACTCTCTGTATAGACAAGGCCCGGTGATCTTCCTGCTAATGTCCCCATCTACAGAAGTGTGCTGTCCTACCTGACCCTCCTTCGTTTCAGTAAAGCTGTGTGCTCTGTCCTCTGGGCTTGTGAACAAAATAAACATGGACAATCAAAAAGACAGTCGATTTTAAGAGATCAGTTTGGTAAGGAGTATTTGAGGGAAAGCCCAGCCTTCGGGACTGTGAAAGGGCAGCTTATCCTTTAGATAAGGCAGATATCCTTAAGAATATCTGCCCTATTGATTAGGATTTAGAAATAGTGGGGAGGGGGAGGTTTTTTCTCTCTCTTGGTAGTTTATGAATGAACATGAGGACTCCAAACACTGGAATCATCAAGTTGAAAGCACGTTTGCCCAGGACTTGCCTCTCTCTTTTTATCTATCTATTTATTTATTTAATTTACATCCTGCACAAGCAGGTCCTGCCTTCAAGCCTCCGTGCTGCAGACTGAGGCAGGGACAGTGCAGCTAGCTGCCTTCTGGGTCGTTGAGGTCTGTTCAGGTACTGTCAGTTTGACTTTTCTCCTTTATCACAAAGCTTCCTGGGTAGGCTTCTCCTAACTCTTCTTTCAAACCCGACATTCTGGGTTTTCATCCAGACACAACTGAGGGAGCATGATATTGAAAGCATGGCTTTGTTTGGCTTTTGTGAGCCCAAAGCATGCTCGGACCTTGAAGTAGGGCTGAGAACATCCCAGGGCAGCAGGAGCTGGGCAAACCCACCTTGTCAGCCCCCACCTTTCCCTGGCATTCTCCGGCACACCTATGACAGTGTGAGCAGAGCAGCCGGGGCTGACGCTTGCTCAGTGTTCTGGCCTATGTGTTATGGGCCCTCCTGTTGTTGAGTCTCTCCTTAGCTGCTCTGGATTACATGCGTCTCCTTTCCCCCTACGTTTATTGATGTGATTAGGTCTGCAGTTTCCAGGGTGCTTTGTGACCGGCTGTGTGTGGGGTATGTGTTTGTGTGTTTGCTATGTGCATGTCTCATATGTGTGTTTGCTGCATATATCTACATGATTGTGCATGTGAGGTGTGTGTGTGTGTCATATGTGCTAGATATGCGAGGTGTCTGTGATATATGTGTTACGGGGAGATGTATGTGTGTTGTGTGTGTTTGGGTGGTGGTGGTACGTGGTGTGGATGTGAGATGTGTGTGTGTGTGTGTGTGTGTGTGTGGTGTGCTTTCAGAGCCCTGAAGGGAGCAGAGAGGTTGGTGACTCAGTGGACATCCTGTCTCAGGCTTCAGATATTGTTAGGCTGAAGGTTTTATTGGAGGTCAAGGCAGCTAATAAAGTGAGCCATGCAGTTAAAAGTGCATTCATCCGAGGCTGGCTGTTGCACAGGCCAAGGGAGGAAGCCAGCAGCAGCTGCAGGTTGGCCTGTGATGGCTTTATGAGCTTTTTTTTTTTTTTTTTTTTTTTTTAGCCAGAGTGGTAAACTCAATACAAAGGCCTGGTTTTAATATGCCTGATTGGGCCTTCTGCTTCCTGCACGGGACATCCAGCAGAGGAAGGAGACCAAGGGGTTGTGGGCATGTGCAGGGAGTTAATTTATCTTTTTATAGGGTGCTCGTAGCTTCCAGGGCCTCCAGCCATGCCCTTTATGGTGGGTGGGAAGGGGACGGCAGCTTGCTGGAGGCTTAGGAAGCTTGCCTGTCCATGTAGAGAGGTCCTCGGGGCTTCTGGCTGTCCATGGTAGTTTCCAGAGAACTTGTTTCTGCTGATATTCTGCTCACATGTGTCTGTGTCCTGACCCGCACCCACGCATGTCACAAGTGAGCATGGGCTTCCTGCTTTGTTTAGATTTCTGTGCATGCAGTACACATGGAGTCCCTTTCCAATGTTTGAATTCTCTAAAGACTTTTTTAACAAAGGAAAGGCTACAAACAAACAAATAAAACCAGAACAAACAATCCCTGCCCACTGTTGGGCAATGAAGCCCAGGCTGGGTGAGGGGAAGCAGCTGGCTGGTGATCTAAGGAGGTGCTATACTGGTCAGTCGTGCTGGCTTGTTGACATGGTCGTTCGTTCCCTTCTCCCTCGCAAGGCCAGGCGTCTGCGGGCTGGCGCTCTGGGGGTTCTTCAGGACTCTGGCTCAGTCATCAGCTCCCGTCATCACTTGGCCCCTGGCAGAGGAAAGGGACGCAGGGATGCTCACTGGAGGCTTCCAGAAATGGTTCCTAGGTACTCCAAAGAGCAACCTTGTCATCACCAGTCAGAAGCTGGTGGGGACAGGGACAGTTATCTGGGGCTGCACGATGAAACGTGTGAGCTGGGTGGCTGGCCAAGGGAGGACCACTCATTTCCTTCAGTTCTCAGAACACCTGAGGTCTAGGCACCGGTGGAACCTTACCTGCTCAGGCTGATCTTTTGCGTCACACTTTTTTTTTTTCCTTCTTCTATGTTCTTTCCTGTGGTGGAAAAGACTGGCTTGCTGTTTAGAGTCTCCTTTAAGAGGGCCTAAATTCCCCTCTGTGAGAGTTTGGTGGTTTGAATAAGAACGGCCCCCATAGACTCATATACTTGAATGCTTAGCCATCAGGGAGTAGCACTACTTGAGAAGGATTGAGAGGCGTGGCTTGCTGGAGCAAGTGTGTCACTGGGAGGGGGCTTGGTGTTTTTAAAAGCCTGAGTCGTAAGTAGCTCTGCCTGTGTGCTGCCATGTTCCCTGCATGATGACAATGGGCTACCCTTCTGAAACTGTAAGCCAGCCTCTAGTGAAATGTTTTCTTTTATAAAAGTTGCCTTGGTCATGGTGTCTCTTCACAGCAGTAGAACTATAAGACGGAGAGTTTCACCACCCCCTCGACATAACCTTTATGCCTTTCTGCTGTCATTTGAGGGATAGGGATGGTTTGGTTTTCACTTATGACTTTTGGGGGAACATGAACACTCAACCCTCTGCATCCAGCAGAAGAAGCAAATCCCTCAGGCCATGCTGGAGATTGCTCTCATTTTTCCTGCACCGTCTCTGTCCTGTGGTGATATGATAACACAGGATTGCATCCTAGATGATGGAGAAGAGTCTGGAAGAGCAAGCAGCCCTCTCTTCCATTAGTAGCATTGACGCACGTGGGGTCTGGAGGGCGGAGGAGAATGCCACAGATGACTTTGAGTCTTTCAATGCTGAGCGTGAAGCATTCGGGACAGATGACACACAGGCACATCAGACACTTTATATTGGCCAGTACTGAATTCCCTAAGGTTCCCACAGACTCTAGACATTTCTGATCTAAGGTGTTGAGATCATCGCGACCTCCTCAGCGCATTTTTGGCTTCAGTTTTACAATCGGAAGCTATCCTTCTCCATTGCACAGGCAGATGTGACATCTCTCTGTTTTCTGAGACAGGGTTTCTCTGTGCAGCCCTGGCTGTCTTGGACTCACTTGGTAGACCAGGCTGGCCTCGAACTCACAGCGACCCGCTTGCCTCTGCCTCCCTGAGTGCTGCGATTACAGGTGTACGCCACCATACCTGGCTTTAAGAAAGGAGGAAACGCGTTGGAGAATAGGCCAGTGTTTGAGTGATCGCCTCCCATGCATGAGGCCCTCTGTTCAACCCCCAGCCCCATAAAAAGAGGGGCAACAGTTTAGCTGCAGGAGCTGCTCCCCTGAACCCAAAACTCCGTTCGCCGCAGTGTCTGTCCCTAGCACCCACCAGACTGGGAGAAAATACACAGGACTGTGTCTTTCTTACCAGCATGAAGACTGACACACAACATTTACGCCCTGAGGGTCAAAGAAACACAGGCCCCGCGGATACAGACAGAAGGACCCACAGACATTAAAGAAACAGTGGTGTCCTGGGCTCTTCTTGGGAGCACATGCTGGCATGTTTTTAGTAGATCACGGACTTCTCAAATCTTCCTACACAGGGCAGAGTCATTGTGTTACGTTAATTTGAATCAACACTCTAAGTTTACGGTGTCGGCCACCATCGGACTCTCAATTTCAGTCCCGGATGTCTCATGACCGCAGGATGGTGCCTCAGCAGCTGCCATAGAGGTTGTGACAGAGTGAAGTAGGTGTCGACCGTGTATAGAGTGACTTCCGGAGTAGAGAGCCACCCTCTCAGTAAGGAGAACTTTGCTCTTCTGTAATGTGGCAATTTGGGGCAGGAGCTGGACGCTGATATTTAATGAGTGCCTGCTGTGTGCCAGGCAAAATGTGCTCAGGAGCAACCATTACCAGCCCTGGCAATCGAGGAAACCGAGGTGGAGAGCAGTGTATAAAGCTGGAAAGCAGCCGAGGAAAGACTCAGCCTGGACATCAGCTTCAGAGAGCGTGACCCTGGCCGGAGAAGAGCTGTTCCTGTGAACTGCCTGGCCATGCAGCCGTGGCTTAGGAGAGTTAACATGGATTGATCTGATGGCAGGTACCTTAGGAGCAAATCTCTCACAGCCACCCTGTGAGGCTGCTGTTTCACCTTCCCTGCTTGACAGACAAGAAAATTCAGTAGAGTCAAGATGCCAAGGCCAGGATCTGGCAGGAGACAGGAAGTGGGCTGGGTGGTCCTTGCATGGTGTAGTCTTGCTGCATGGTCCTTGTGCCCGACACCCACTACTTGCTGCCCGTTTTGACCCTCATCACAGTCCTTTGAGGAGGGGACAAAGGGGCATCCCAGATCTGAAGCCAGGGAAGAGGGATACAGGAAGGAAGGGATTCCTTCCTTCCTTCCTTCCTTCCTTCCTTCCTTCCTTCCTTCCTTCCTTCCTTCCTTCCTTCCTTCCACTTACCTTCTGGGGAAGAGCTTGGCAGCTCCTCCCTCTGCCTCTTTACCACAAGGTACCCTGGCCCTACAGGGCTCAGCACCATGTGACTATTTCACGTATGCCTCTAACAGTGTGAAGAGTTTCACTCGGGCAGCCGCCATCACCGAGTAAACACAAGAGCTGGCAGATAAATCTGTGTGAGCATAGCACATTAAATGGCTCCCCGAATAACAGTCACTAATACGTTGCTATAATTACACTGCACATTTTGCTGTAAACTCCAAAAAATGATTTATTAAACTCTTGGGTCCTTGACAGCAATATGCTCAATGGCAGAGTAACTTTTTCAAATTTGCCAGCACATTTTGTACATATGACTTTTTTGGAGTCCAACCAAATGGGCCTTTTAAGAGCTCGGGTTAGTTAACACCAACTTCTATTTATGCAGCTGGTTTCCAGGTTACCTCACAGGGAGGTGGCCATTCCCACACTATGTCTCTCTCACCCCCCTTTAAGGATTATTGGGGCTGGACATGGAATAGTTTGTTTTAAAAAATGTTTTTTTAATAGACAAAAGAAAGAAAAAAAAAGTGAGGGCTAAGAAACATTTCCTACCCCCAACACCATTAACACACTGTCACCTCGAGCCAGTTGCTACTGAAGGCTCCACACCCTTGATCAGCATCACGAGGGAGTCAGGTCAGAGCTGAAGAAAGGAAAGACTGATTTTGGCTCACCGTTCCAGTCCGTCACATGAGGAAGATTTCATGGAGGTGAAGGCTGTAGAAGAGACCTTTCTCGAGGTGACGGACTAGGGTGAGAGAGCGAGCCAGACTGGGGTAGAGATGGTGACACATAGGTGAGGTGGCAGCAGCCGCCGGAAGCAGACATGGGAGATGCTATTACAAAATGCATCACCTCTATAACCCTGGTGATGGCATGATGCTGCCGTCATGTGTTCCTAGGACAGGGCTGAACTCTATTTCATACAGAGACACACTGAGCACACCGAGAGGTGCAGGCCCGTTCTTTTTCACTTTCCCCCTTTGTGACAGGATGAAAAAGTCTTACACGGGTTAGCTCCTTCAAGAAACGAGACTCTTAGTTAAAGCCCACCTCCTCTCCAGATCTTGAGGTTCGGTGTTCAGCCTTGCCCATTTTGGGGGACTGCGGGACTTCTGTACTGTGGGCATGGTGATGGCGGGTTGCTCAGGTGAGCCGGTCTCATGAACACAGAGGGCCAGGGCGGGCCCTGCGGAAGACGGAAGGAAGCAGAGCCGGCCTGCTGCTTGTCTGTAGACGGCAGGCCTTGTTCCCTACAACTGCCTGACCAGCTGTGGGTTTCATCCCAGTGAAAGGAAAGAAGGAAGGAAGGAAGGAAGGAAGGAAGGAAGGAAGGAAGGAAGGAAGGAAGGAAGGAAGGAAGGAAGGAAGGAGTAGAAACAAGCACAGAAAAATTAGATGCAGTTTTGTGGGGAGATGTAGTCAACATGCAGCCAGGATGAAAACATAACGGAGCCGCCACAACCCAAGTTCTTAGATCGCCTTTATTGTGCTGTTATTAAAAAGGCCCTTTATGACAGAGCCCTCTGTGCAGGGTCAGGAGAGCCACAGGCAGGTAGGATGGCTTTGATTAACTCTTGGGTTTTACTCTGAGACATTATAACTCGGGTCCTTGCCTGTAGGATAGTGGCATTCTTTGTCAAAGCAGAGCTGTCTGAGGAACGGTGTCACTGTGGGGCTCACATTTGAGCCCGGAAGTCATAGTGGTGGAAGGGAACCATAGATGTTCTGGGAAGATGGGACCCTGTAGCCCATCGTAGGATGTCTGTCTTTCTCCGCATCCCACAGGTCAGTGGGCATTGTGCCCTTGGCAGTGAGCCTGGATTTGAAAGGTTAGGAGACACCGAATCTTCCAAGAGCTGTGGAAAGGGAAGGTACCTCATGTCTTAGTTCCCCCTAAGCCTTCAGGTAGGCTTGGGATCCTACCCACCCCCTGCCGCCTTCCCCAGTAGAAAGGCTTTCAGGACACTGGAGGGCTGGTCCCTTCTGTGGTCTGGGGTTTCAGCTTCAGAAGAAGGGGTGCGGCTGACAGGGTGGGCTGGCAGGAGAGGGGCCTCTGGCTTTCAAGTAACTCTCCCTGTGATTCTCACAGTTGGTTTATTTCCGAAGATAACCCGCCACTCAACATTGAACAGCCGGTGCTTTAGGGGTGGGACCTGCTACCCACTGTACATACAGATGCTCAGAGGGCGGCCATCCCTCCTCCCCGCCTTTTTTTTTTCTTTTTTTAGGACCGCTATCTTTATTGATCCCCAGTTCCTTTTAGGATAACACTTATCTCTTGTTGAATGCTGGCAAGGCATCTTACTTAGAAGTCTCTTCAGGGGAACGGATTGCACAACTCCAGACTTTGGAAGGACCTGGGCTTGGCGGGAGAGTTTCATGTGACGGACGCACAGGGCGCGCGCTGATACGTGGCCCACCCACCGGGGCTGGCAGAGGGGAGCACCGAGCCTGTGTGAGTGAGGTCTCAATGGAGCCTTTATGCACCCCACTTCACATGGGTGGGGAGCCCATGCCTTTTGGTTTTGATTTTACTGGTTCTTGGGGTGTGTGTTTCCCCCTGTCCCCTGGTGATGGATAATGGAGCTGGCAGTTTAGGCCTGTTTCTGATTAGCAAAAATGACCCTTAAATGAGACCAGGGGAAAAATGTCCTCCTGAGCCTCTGGGGCCCTGGTTTTTCCCATAGAAGTTTAACGGCCCAGGGTCCTGTGATTTTAGCTGGGAAAATGAAAGGCTCGGTATTGGGGGAGGGGTGCTGCTTTTAAGTTTGGAGGGAGGCGAGGGGGTTGTAGTGAGCTGAACGCTGGCCCAGTTCAGAAGGGTGAACAGTGTAAAGGCAGGGGGGCCACAAGGGCCACTTCCCACCTGTTTCATTTTGTTTTTCAAAAAAAAAAAAAAAAAAAAAAGCATAAACTGTATGGTCCCAATGTTACTGGCGGCTGAGGCAGGAGGATCGTTAAGTTTAAGCCTTGCCCGGGCTACAGAGCAAGATCCTGTCTCCAAAAAGAAAGTTAAAGGAAGAGGAAGAAGGCCTTCCTTCACTGATTCCTAAGGCAGTCGGGAGTGTTCTCGTGCCATCCGTTCTACAGCCATCCTGGACATGTCTGGAGACCCACAGTGGTCCGGGCGCTGTCCTAGAAGGACAGATTCCCGGGTGACTAGAGCTCCCCTCACGGTTCTGGGACTGTGTCCGGAGGCTGAGCTGTTAGCACCTTCCTCTTGGTCTTGTCCACAAGTAGGTTGTTGGTTTACACACTTCTGTACCTGTCTGCTGCTGGTATCTATGCTAATTCAGTGTGGTGTGTGTGTGTGTGTGTGTGTGTGTGTGTGTGTGTGTGTGTGTGTG
>NW_026585587.1:3858079-3861199 GCF_907164565.1 Psammomys obesus
TGTGTGTGTGTGTGTGTGTGTGTGTGTGTGTGTGTGTGTGTGTGTGTAGAGCAAAGGTCAGCTATGACTGCTCCTCAGGTAACATCTCTCTTGTGTTGAGGTAGTATCACCTACTGGCCTGGAGCTCATTAGTCTGGGCTGGCCAGCTAGCAATCCCCGAGGCCTCCCTGCCTCTCCACAGGCTCCCCTTTCCCTCAGAGCTGGGATTATAGGCAGGTACCGCACACTCAATTCTTTTTCTTTTAAAGATGAGTTCTGGGGATTGAACTTGGGTCGTCATGAGTGCAAGGCAAGCACTTCACTGGCTGAGCCATCGCCCCAGCTTAGGTTTCGTCCTTGTAAGTTGTGGTAGCACACTGCTCTGTGACCGGGACCCTCTGTAGGTCTCCTGTCACGTGACCATAAACATGGTCACACCCTCTACCTGTATCCACCGTCCATCTTCAGGATGTCGTCGCCTTCCCCACGTCGACAGTCTGTAGGGTGCGCTGAAGAGAAAGGCCGAGTGACCTCTTTCCACTCACTAGTGGGTGAGCCCCCAAAGCCCTGTGCGGATCCACGCTGCAGATGCGAAACCAAATGGAACACGGACTTTGGTTTCAAGAGTAGCAAGAGTAAGAGGTGTACACATGGAAGTCCCCGTCTGTGTGACAATGGGTCGAAACACAAGTGCGGGCAGGGTAGCCTCAGAAAGACCAAGGCGACCCTTCATGGGAGTGGTGTCGGCCTGACAGCGGAGGACCGGACACAGAGGCCGTGAGCCAGGAGCACCTGGATGCAGCACCTGGGGTCTGGGGACAGAGAGCAGGTGACGTGGGGGCTCGTGGGCCTGACCCAGGAGCCGGACTGCGTGTAAAGCAGAACACAAAGCAGGGCTCACATCTGGCCTTGGGGCCACCACTGGCAGCTGCGAGAACCGGAAGATGGTGATTTCGCTGCTGGAGGTGGGCGGGGCTACGGCAGTCCATTGGGGCTTTGGTCTTCCTGTGAGCTGCTTTGAGGTCAGGTTCTTGAAGGCCTGTGTTCTGACGTCAGTGCCCCATCACTGTGATATAAATGCCTGAGAATATCAGCTTCTGGTGGAAAGGTGATCTCAGGGTCAACTCAGGAACTGCAGGGTGATGGTTGGCTGGTCTGACCGTTATAGCCTTGGGGACTGTGTGAGGTGGCACGTTGAGGGAGAGAGAGGGAGAGAGGAAGAGAGGGAGAGAGGGAGAGAGAGAGAATATGAATGAATATCTGGATTTTCAATATTCTAGGTCATGTCCCATAAGACCTTGTTTCTTCCCACTAGGCCACACCTCCTGAAGCCTCTACCACATCCTAATATCAACAAGCTGAAAAACAGGTTTTCAACACACTGGTCTTCAGGAGCTAAGTGTGGGAGAAACTCACATTTCTCCCTGGATGAATATTCAGTGAAATGTTGGAGGCTGCCAAGGGGAGATGGGCACTGGGGTCCCCGGGCATGGGTCATCAATCTTCTCTCCCCGGCTCCTTTCCAACACCTGTTGGCTCTCTTTCCTCAACACTTCCCTTGCTTGAGCCCGAACCTCCATAAAATGGGGAAGATAATGTCCGCAGGGCGATGGACAAGGCTAAGCGAGGCAGTCTCCGCTGCAAGACTTTAGCTGGGGTTCGTGTTCTGTGTGTGGTGGCTGTCATTGAGGTCTTCAGTTCCTACACTGTGACCTTTCCCAAACGTGATCCAGGACTTGAAGAAGGGATTTGCAATCACTTTTTAAACTGCTCACATGTGCTCACATGGCCGGCAGAGCTGGGTTAATTTTTCTGCCTGCAGTAAAGTAGGTATGTGTTCATGGGCCTGTGGTCACCATGGAAATGACAAGAGGAAATTCTGGAGGACGCCAAACCTCAGCCTCACACTTGCATCTGGCCAGAGTGGGGCTACTCACGACCCTTATTCTATACTGGGGGTCAGCGGGGCAAGGGGCAGCCCACTCCATCTTTCCCCACTCCAGCCTTTGAAAGACCCCAGTGGCCACAGAGAGAGGCCTGGGAGCTACAGAGTGTCCCAGAGGAAACCGCTCTGAGCGCTTAGCCATTTTTCTGCATTAAAATTTCTTCCCTTTATCTCTTTCACATACAAATTTAAGAAGCCTTTCTCCCTTTTAAATCACTTTTGTGCTGTTTAACCTCTTTACCCTGACCCCCCCCCCTCTCCTGCCTCCTTTTGTAGTGGTTGCCAGCTAATGGGTCACCTGGATAAGATTGCCCCTGGCTTCTCAAGAGCACCAATTAGTGTTCACCCCAGAAGGCGGTGGCTCCGTTGCTTGGCAGCCCCGGGGCGGAAAGAAGGGATTGGGCCAGACTCTTTTCATTTGAAAGTAGGTTATCGATTAGCACGGCTGCCAGTTTACTACGGGGCTCTTGACAGCCCCTCTCCATCACATTATGGTGTAAATTTTCAAGATTGTATTACATTCACTCAGGAGAATTCGGGAGTGAAAAATGCAGTAAAGTGCGGGGAGGGGGCATTAAAAAAAATAGATTATTTCTTCCAATCTGTTATTTCCCAGGTAAAAAGAAATGTGTCCACACTGGAGTGTGTTCTGAAATAATGTTTCGCTATCTCTCTGTCTCTGTCTGTATGTCTGTCCGTCTGGACTGGGTTGGTTGCATATGAAGCAGAGAGGAAAGCTAGCCTGTGGGTATGCTTGGGACAGCAGAGTCCTTCTAGTCTGTTTTATGAACACCAAAGAAAGGAGAGACTCTGATGAGGCTAAGGAGGAGATGCTGGCCGAGGTGTGTTTGCGGGGCCAGATATGTGTGACGGCCCGACACTGGGCGGGTAGGACTCAGCGGTCACTCTTCCTGGTAGCTTTATTGCTATTTGATTGAAATGTTATGAAGTCCAACCCCCCAAAGTGAGAAACTGAGTGGGTGTTGGATCTGTAGCCGCTGCCTACGGTCTCCCTGCTAAGCTGCTTTCTATCTCTTTCAGATCTCGCTGTCCGAGGTGGTTCAGCGCAACGGATGCGCGCGCTGTGGGTCTCTTGGGCCTGGTGCCCTTAACTCACCACAGTGTTTGCAAGGCTCAGTGTGTCGTAGTTTCTATCAGTGTTCGTTTCGGCACTCATCAATGCTAGGAGTAATACC
>NW_026585587.1:3861299-3868796 GCF_907164565.1 Psammomys obesus
GGGGGGAAGCATCACATTGTGATATTTTGCTTTCATTTCTCTAAATGACAATTCGGTTGAGCATCTTTCTGAATGTTAAGACTACTCATGCTTTCTCTGGGAAATAAAATAAAAGTTAAGCCTTCAAAGTCCTCCTCCTATTTAAATCTGTTTATTCTTGTTGTTGTTGCTGCTGCTGCTGCTTTTATAACATACAGTGAATGAAAGCTCCTTATCAGATATCATTGCTAGTGTCTTCTCACGGTCTAGGACCCATCTTATTGCTTTCTGGATGATGTTTTTGAAGCACAGAAGTTTTATTTTTGGTGAAGTTCGAGTTATCAATTTCTTTTTGGCACCCCGATTTTGGAGTCATGTTTACACGTATCATTGTTTGATCTGAACGAGGCATAAGAGGCCGTGCAGGCTGCCAGCTTTACCCTCTTGAATTCCAACATTGTCTCATTATAAGTAAATCCAGAATTAAAAAAAGAAAGACATCATTGTCTAACCCGAGGCCAAGAGAGTTTATTTGTCTAAGGGTTTTGTAGTCTTAGCTTCAACTTGTGTGTGTGTGTGAAGAGAGAGACAGATACAGAGAGAAACAGAGAGGATGAGCATGAGTGTGCGCACACGTGTGTTGTGAGTATATATGGAGAACAGTGTCATTTCTTATGTGCCCACCTTCTCTCTCTCTCTCTCTCTGTTTCCCTCCCGCTCTGACCTGTTTTCTCCTTTCCCTTTAGACAGAGTCCCTCGCTGTCCCATCCCGGAACTTGCCATGTCAGTTAGGTTGATTGGCCAGCGAACCTTGGGATCACCCTATCTCCGTCCCTCAGAGCCAAGATTATAAGTGCAAGACACCACGGTCAGCTTTATTTTATGTGGGTTCTACGGACTGAAGTTAGGACTCCATATTTGCCAGGTGTACATTTTACTGACTGAGCCATCTCCTTAGCCATTTGGCTTCAGCTTTTAAGTCCGAGAACCATTCTGGGTTAAGCTCATCTCCCACCCCACCCCCCTTAGAAAAACAAGACAAAACAACCCAAGTCCACCCACAGACTTAGAACGACCAGTGAACATTTTCTGTTCTGTATTTGAAAAAACAGAACATGCACTGTGGCCGCCATCCACCAAGTAAGATCAAGATTGGGACAAGTGACAGGGTGGTCCCTGAGCGGGCAGGGACTGAAGAGCCTGTGTCTTGTGGGCTGGGAGGAGTGTCACAGAGGTGGCTCGGGGACTCTGACACTCAGTGACGAGAGCTCGGCCTTTCACCAGCACCAGAGAGGACTGAGCAAATGAGCCATCAGGGAGGCTTGGCAGAATTAAGTCATGATGGCAAGGGCAGGCTGCCAAGCGAGCTGTCAGGGGGGCAGATAGAGTGATCACTTCTTTGCCGGTGGCTGTCACGTAGTTATTTGATAAAGCTCTCTCTCTGTTTTAAAATCCATTCTTTCTCTCGGCACATTTCATTTTACATCCCACGTCCAATATCCTGTGAGGGGTTTAGAAGTTCCTTAGGTCCATCTCTTTGGACCCCCAAGAAATAGACAGAAATCACGGGAGGAGGCAGGGTACCAGGCTTAATTTTACCAAAACTGCCCTAGCTGGTGTAGGATAAAAGTCATTGCATGGAATGACCTCACAGTACGCCCCCCTCTCTTCTGAGGCACTGATCACCAAAGCAAGCCGAGTGTTGGGCTGACAAGAGGAACCTTAATGCTTTGTAAGCTGAGCTTTCAGCCCTGGGCCCAGAACATGCGAGGCTCGTTGGAGAGACAGCTCAGCTTGATGGCGAGCTGGTTGACAGAGATCTTGGGTGGACGTCAGGCAGCGGGCCTGACGTTTGTGTGCTGACATGCTCGCCGCCATCTGCACACACACGCACACACTGTGCCTGCTGGTCTCTCTGGGGAAGCTGCTTCACGTTAGCTGCCATCTGCTGATTGATTCCAAAACCTTGACATAAAAAATATTTTTCATCTTTTCTGCATAAAAATAAGAGTCAATGTAATAAAAATCTGAGTTCGGGCAGTAACTTAAATGTGGAGTGTCTGTTCTCATTACAAAATTCAGGTTGAGTATTCCTTTTCTAAAATTCCGTGACAAAGATTGTCTTGGATTTTAAATTCTGTTTTTAGACCTTGAAATATTTGTGTACACACACACACACACACACACACACACACACACACACACACACACACTGATATGAACAGGAATGGGGCCCGTGGCAGTTTTCTGTTATGGTCATACAATAAAATGACACAATCAATGTTAAAAGAAGAGAGGTTTAGTTCACCTTGCAGCTTCCAAGGTCTCAGCCCAGGATTGATAAGTTCTGTTAATTTGGCCCCATGCTGGGAAGACTGTTCATTCATGTCATGGTTGGGATACCGAAGAGAGATAGCAAGAAACCCCACATCCCCTTTCGAGGGAATACTTCCAGTGACCTGAGATCTGTCACTGGGTCCTGTTTCTTAAGTTCTATTACCCCTCAGTAGCTCCGTAGGCTAGGGACCCAGCCAAGGAATTCTGGGAGATAGACCAGATATTTGAATGTTTGATCCTCAGTTGGGAAGGATTAGGGGTGCGTTCCTTGTTGGAGGAGGTGTTTCACTGCCCTTGGGGTCTGAGGTTTCTAAACGCCATGCCCCATTCTCAGTTAGCGTTGCCTCTCTCTCTGCCGTGTGGATCAAATGTAAACTCTCAGCACCATGCCCCTATGTTCCCTGCCAGAGTGGTCACGAACTCACCCTCTGAAACTGTAAGTGAGCCCCCAACTGAAATGCTTTCATTGACAAGGTGTCCCGGTCATGGGGTTTCTTTAGAGCCACAGGACAGTAAAAAAACTACACTCTGAGATGGATCTTTCAGGAATTCTTTATCATGTGTGGGATACATCACACTTTCTCTCTCCTTGGTGCACGGCTGTCAGAGGAGCACCAGGACTGTTGCTGGCTACTGTGGCTGCTGGTGCCCCCTCTCCCCCGGGATGGCTGGTAGAAGCTTGCTATCGCTGCAGCTCCTAGGGAATGAGTTTCATTTGCACCATTCATTTAAGTACCTCTCTGAGTTTTCAGGCCACCATGCTAGAACCAGGAGGTTTCAGTTTGGGATCCAAGATGTTCAAACCTACAGTTTTTCAGAGCTGAACTTTTTATTGCTTCTCTGGGATTATGTCAATTATTCAACTAGAAATTTATTCACCCCACGCTATTGAGACTCTGCTGAGTGTGTAGGTGGCGGAGACACTGAGTCAGACATGGTTCCAGATCCTGAGAATATCAAATAAGGAAGGAGGGTGGACAGAATCCAGAGACACACATATTGTTCCTAAGCAAAGCTAAGTGCTGGCTGTGAGGCTGTTTAATCACCCTGTAGGTTGCTTTGTTCTCATTCAGCAAGTGCTGTGCTCTCTCCCCTGCCATGGGGCTGGGAATACATTGCAAATCCATGTCTCAATACAGAGAAGTCACTTGGCACCTTAATGACCAATGTTAAGAGTTCTGTTTGTCACCGGTTTGCTCACTGGTTTCTCTGGTCCTCTCTCCCACATGCACTGGTTTATAAACAGCAGTAACCGCAGGATTCCCACATCGTTTGGCCACAGGCACATTGAGTTCTAGAGACACTGGCCCCGTCCCTGAGCATGGTGGAAAAGCTCCTTGGTGGAGAAGGGCTTGGCTTCCTTTGCCTCTTGTTAAATGCCATCCCACCAGCAGCTCACTGGCTTTTTTCCACCCCCCCCCATTTTGTTCAACATATGATTTTCCCTTTGGTGAAGCAAGCTCCCTATGTCTGTGGTGCAAAGGGATTTCAGAAGGACTTGATGTCAGCAGGACTTGGTTTGAGGTAGCAAACTTGAAAGCTATTGTGAGTCAGTAGTGAAAGGTCATGACGTTGGCCGTCAGTATGCCTGAGGTTCTAGCTTTAACTTCCTTCACCAAATTAGATACAACTTGGTCTTCTTGGAAATGGGAATCCTAGCATCCCTCCTTTTTATCTTTAGACAAGTAACAGGGTGTGCATTCTCGGACTAAAACCACCGAACCTGTAAACCCACGATCACTTTTTTCTTACTAAATTTATTGTTTCAGGTATCTTGTCATAATAATGGAAAGCTGACTAATACAAGAGTTATTAGGAAATCTATCAGACCTGTCACAGGGCAGGTTGAGTATAGGCCTTAAAGTAAAACAAAACAAAACAAAACAAAAAACAAACAGGCAAAGGGTGTGGAATTAATTCATTTTTTTCAGGTTTAGATGGTATAACCAAAATCGTGGTTGTAGCTTATTCTTCTGATCTTGAAGATGTGCAAGTTTGCAGGATGAGAACTAATGATGATAATAAGTGCTGAAGCGGGAATCCAGGGGAGGAGTAAAAACACTAGAAGAGATGTGTGTGTGAAGCAAGGTGAGGCAAAGGGAAATGGGGCCAGTGCAGGAACCAGCACAGTCTCACTTTCCCCCTCTCTGTCTCTCCTGTCTTCTTCCTTCTCTCTCTTTTTTCCCCATACTTCTGAGTCCTAAAGTCCTTATTTTATACTTCCCTGTTTGGGTTTTGTTTAATTGCTTGGCTTAGGAAATGCTTTTAAAAAGGTGTATAGTTTTCTTTTATGGATATGAGTGCCTGCATATGTCTGTGTATCCCATGTGTGCAACAGTTACGGAGGCCAGAAGAGGAATTACAGAAGGAGGTGCTGCCATGTGGGTGCTGGGTACTGAGCTCAGGTCCTCTGCAAGAGCAACAAGTGCTCTTAACTCCCAAGTCATGTTTCCGGCCTAGGAAAGACTCTTCAGACTTTCCCTTTGTGTTTTCCAAAATCAAGAATCAGGTATGCGTTGATGCAAACTGTAAAGCTGGGAGCCCCATGCATTGCTGCCATCATGCCAAGGGTGTGGCTGTGGGGAAAATGGCGTGGCAGTTGCTCAGATGGTGGTCTTCGGTGTCGTCATTTTATGTGAACTCCATGAAAGTGGAGACTGGAACAGATACAGATACTTGTGTGACCGTGGTTACCGGGTACCCACATCGAAGGCCTTTCCACAGGCGGATGGACAGTGTGTTTTATGCTTACAGTGGATAGTATTCCTCAGAAGAGGGAGGAGATTGAGCTACATTCTAACACAGATAACATCTGAGGACATTATTCTCTCATAATTTTTATTTTTCATGTGAAGTGTTTCATCTACATGTGACTGTGTATCACATGTGTGCAGTATCCACAGTGGCCAGAAGAGGGCATCGGACTACCTGGAACTGGAATTACAGGTTGTAAGCTCTGATACAGGAGGTGGGAATTGAATCCAGGTCCTCCAAAAGAGTGGCCAGTACTCTTGACCACTGAGCCAGCACTCTCAGACCCCTGAAGACACTGTTCTGTGTGAAGAATCCAGCCATAGAAGGACACATGATTCTACTTTAATGAGCTACAGTAAGTCATGAAACTCAGAAGGCGGAATGGAAGTTGTGGAGTGTGGAGGGAAATGAGTTCTTGTTTAAGGGGCACAGAGCCTGCTGGATGGAGAAGCTTTAGGGATGGCTGGTGGCTGTGGTTGCCTGGAAATATGAGTACTCTCATATTTCTGAATGCTGAACTGCACTGCTGAACCGTGCAGTTAAAAATGCTCTCGATGCCAACGTATGTGTATCTCACCGTAACAAAAATCACAAACTTTTACCTGGAGCTAATTATTTTTTTCTTTAAAATCCTATTGCGTAGGGTATTTGATTCTCTTCTTAAACCTTTATGCTATGGGAGAGCTAACGCTGTTTGTCTTTGGGAAAACATTAGAAAGTCACGTCTCCTTGGCTAAACCCACCTTGTTAACTTTTCCACAACAAACAGTACGTGGTGATCTAAAGTTTCTGTGTGGTTAGGCACAGGGGAGCTGTCTTATACGGACAGTTGGACTCCTTCTGGTTGCACCTGGACGTACTTCTTAAGTAACCCCAGTGAGGAGTGAATCTCTCTCCTCCCGTGCCATAGCTGAGACATGATTTGGAGAAAGTGTTTTTTTGTCTTAGCCTCACAATGCCTCAGTCTCCCAGTAAAGACAAATGTGTACATATGTATGTACGTACGTATGTATGTATGTATGTATGTATGTATGTATGTATGTATGTATACTGTTTGCTTCTTACTTGGTGTGTATGTCTGTGTGACCGTGAAGATGGGTTTGCTTGTGTGTATGTGTGTGCTGTAGGTGACGCTGGGTGTTTTTGCTGCTGTCATTCTCACTTTTGGAGACAGGGTCTCTCTCTGCACCTGGCGATCATCGATTGGACTAGACTGGTTGGTCAGGAAGCCCCCTGGGAGATGTCTCTGTTTGTCCCCCAGCACTAGGGAAGCAGGTATTTGTTGTGACACCAGGCATGGGTGCTGGGAATCTTTCCTCAGAGCTTCATCCTGGCACACCATGCGCTTTATTCACAGAACTATCTCCTCAGCCCTCACTTGTGATTAATTCTTGTTCTTCTTGTTCTTGTTCTTCTGTGTTTTTTGACTCAGGGTTTCTCTGAGTAGCCCTGGCTGTCCTGCAATTCTTTCTTTAGACCAGGCTGGCCTTGAAGATCTCACAGCAACCTGCCTGCCTCTGCCTCCTAAATGCTGGGATCACAGGCATGAGCCACCACTTCCTGGCTGCAATTTGTTTTTTTTTTTTTTTTTTTATGTGATCAGGTGCCACCAAGATTTGGACATTGGGAAGACTTTTTATCATCTTGCAACACAGAGAGGAGTAAGAGCCAAGAAAATCCTATAACCAAACCCACCCTAAGAAATGATTTTAAGCCAGACAATACTCACTGAAGACTCTGACTATTGCCAGAGGAAGAACTTAGAATCGACTCATTTGTACTGGAATGTGAGGCATGAACTGACTGATGATGGTGAGGAAAGGGGAACTCAGGAATTTGTCAGGGCCTTAAAACTCCAAGGGACAAGGTTCTGAAGAATGAGCTTTATGGCTGAAGGTGTCTGCAGATGTAGGCAAACATTCAGCTCCAGTGTTTAGTGTGGCCTCCCTAATTCATCAGGACTCAGGCAGCTCAGGTCATGAATATTTTGACAATATTTGGAATATTGTTCCTGCCAGAGGTGCCCATTAGCCATCTTACAGGTTCTCAACTCCGCTGTGAAGAGTGAATGAGATACCCGGAACTTCTCCCTGTAGTATTATTCAGAGTTATGAGGAGCAGGAAAAGGCTGCACGTTTAGCATGAGAATAATGGTTGTGTTAACTGTGATCACTCTGTCCCATCCGATGCTATGTGGTCACTTAGAGTTATAGCTATACAAAGTTCCGGGTGCTTCAGGAAATGCCGATTGTGTAATGAATGCCAAGTGTGCAGAGGCAGCAAGATGCAACACTGAGAATAGAGTATTTCCTGCTCTAGACCATTTAAAACTTCATAGGAAAAAAAGCCAGTCAGTATTTTCTTTCCCTTCCTCCTTCCTTCCTTCCTTCCTTCCTTCCTTCCTTCCTTCCTTCCTTCCTTCCTTCC
>NW_026585587.1:3868806-3881584 GCF_907164565.1 Psammomys obesus
TCCTTCCTTCCTTCCTTCCTTCCTTCCTTCCTTCCTTCCTTCCTTCCCTCCCCCTCCTCCTCCTCCTTCTTTAGTTTTTCAAGACAGGGTTTCTCTGTGTGGCCTGGACTATCTTTGTAGACCAGGCTGGCCTCGAGCTCACAGAGATTCACCTGCCTCTGCCCCCCCTGAATGCTGGGATACAGGAATGTGCCACTGCACCCGGCTTGGGAATATTTTCTTAAAAAGGGGGAAGATGTCTATCCTAGGAAAGTGATTTCTAAAGTCTTCACACAGGGCACGCATTAGCGCAAAAACCGTTGTGAACCATTCCATTTTACAAAAGTTTGTTTCGTATGTATCCTTTTAAAGAAATTTCTCTTGTTTTTATTAAGAAATTTCTCTTGTTCTTTTTCTTTTGCGACTGTATCTCATGTAGTTTGAGGATGGACTTGAACTCATAACTTCATCAAGGATAACCTTGAACCTTCATCATCCTGCCTCTGCTGCCCAAGTACTGGGGTTAGACGTGCGTCACCACACCCGGCCTTTTCAGGAATGAGTCTCCTTGCAAGCCTTCCTCTGAGAAGCTCAGGTTTTCAACCTGTGTGGTTCGACATGTTCTTCTTATACTGATGCATTTAGAATTGCCGTTTATTTCTTCAAGAAGAGAGGGAAGACTGGAGAGGGTACTGGCTCATATTCCCTTTCAGCTGCTGTTGTGAAATACTTGAGACAGTGAGCTGAAAGGATCGACTAACGTTGGCTCCCATTTCTTCATCATCACTTGACCTAATTGCTTTGGGCCTGTGCTAAAACAGTGCATCCTGTGAGGAATGGTGGCAAAGCGGATCTGCCGTGGACCAGGAAGCAAAGAAAGGGCTGGGGACCCGTGTGCTTCTTTTGAGAAATGCTTCCAGTGGCCTAACAATCTGCCACTAGGTTCCACCCCCAAAGGTCCTACCTGTGCCACAAGTGTCACCCTGGGGCTAGGGCTTTAACACAGAGGTTTTGGGTGACAGTCAATATCCATCCTATATAGCAAGGAACCCACATCTCCTGTACCTCCTTCCGTCTGGGGAACAGACACCCTCAGATCCAAAATTTTGAGCTGCAGCACAGTTAACTTCTCTTTATTTTTGAGGAAGGGCCTCACGCTGTAGCTCAGGCCAGACTTTGAACTCTCAAGCCTTCTCTTTTGGAGTCCTGGAACAGTAAGCATGTGCCACCATTTCCAGCTCTACTTTAGTTGACGACAACAACAACTTGTTCTTCCTCCTTCTCTTCTTTTTTTGGTTTATTTTTTTTGAAATAGAATCTCTTTTTGTAGCCCTGGCTGTCTTGTAACTTTCTATGTAGATCCGGCTGGCCTCAAGCTCACAAAGATCTGCCCGCCTCTCTAGCTGACGTCTTAATGCCACTCTGTTCCCAGAGCTTGCAGTAAGATACAGCAGGCTGCTTCAATTATTGTTTTTGTAATAAGAAAACTTAGGCTGTAAGTTCTGAAATCATGTTCTTTCCAAATCCCACAGCTCTTGGGACATATGTATATACATTCCAAGATATATTAATATGCACATATATTAATGTGTATGCATATTTGATGTATATTAATTCCATACATTAAGAAACCCAAACTCATAATGAGCCATGGTATGTGCTGAGCACTTTGCATACTGTTATTTAATAGAGCAAGCCCGGAAGGGAGGTGCTGTTGTTATGTCCATTTTGCAGATAAAAGTTGAGCGTGGAGAACATCAGGAAGGAGGGAGCCAAGGATGCCCTTTCCCAACCTGTGTGCGTTAGTTACTTCTCTATTGTTGTAATCAAATACCCAATGAGAAGCACATTAAGAAGGAAAGGTGATTCTGGATCCCAGCCAGCTGCACACCCATCGTTGTGGCAGGAGCGAGAGAGGTAGCTGGCCACTGTGCATCCACAGGCAGGAGCAGCAGAGAGAGACGGATGCTGGATGCTGGTGCTCAGCTTGCTTTCTCCTTGTTATTCAGGCTAGGACCCCCTGCTGTCCTCTCAGAGGGTGGGACTTTCCATTTTCAATTAATGCAATTGGGCATCCCTCATGGGCGTGCTCAGAGGCTCGTCTCCCAGGAGATCTTAGAGCCTGTCAAGTTGATGGTCAGTATTAACCTAGCACTGAACAACCCAGCTTGAATTTCTCTACTACTGAACCCAGTTCATGCTGATTTGCTTGGAAAGAATGGACGCAAGCAGAGACTAAGGAAAACATGCTGGGCATCAGTAAGGAACAGAGATTCAGGACAGAGACACGGCTGAGCCCACTGATGTTTCAGGAGTCAGAAAATGACATCTATACTTGAAAATCTCTTTTTACTTTCAATTCAAAAATTTTAATTTATTATCTCGGTATTTTTGAGATAGAGTCCTTCTATGTAGCTGTGGGCCTGAATTTACTGCTATGTAGCTGGACCCCCAACTTACGGCAATTCCATCTCTGCCTCCTGAGTGCTCCTGGGATTGTAAGCACGAGCCCCCAAACCCAGAGCCATGTAAAGCCTTGATCTCCCCTTCTAGCTGAGTCTGTGTTAGAGGCCAGCTCCTCTTCACATTGACAAATACATTTTTCAGATTTGCCCCTTGAAGTGCCTCGGAGTTTCCTTTTATCTTTTTTGCTGCAGGAGCCTGATGGGTAGTCGGGCTGTGAGTGAGCAAGTTGCAAGGGATTAAAATTGTGTCCACTCTGGGAGGATAATGATACTGCAGACTCAGTACCCGGCCACAAAGGGCTGCGCAGCTTCACACTTTAGACGCTGATATTTAACCTTGTAGTGTTAACAAGATCTGACAGATTCAAATGACAACATTGGCTCCGGCTCCTGTAGAGATGGCAAAACAAAGATGCTGGAATCAAGTACTGGTGTTTGCTGAAGGGCCCCAAAGTGTGTTTATAATAATTTCCTCATTCTGTGGGCTTTGCTTCTCCCCCCCCGCATCTCTCCCTCCCTCCCTCCCTCCCTCCCTTCCTCTTGCCCTCCTTCCCTTTCTCCTCCCTCCCTCCCTCTCTGTAGGGGCTTGCAGATTTTTAACAATTGTTTGACCAAGATTATTATATAGTTCAGATATAGGGCTCCCAGGTGTCTAGCGTGTGGAGAAGGATTGAAAGGGGGCCTTTCGTAAGGGCAGCTACATGGGAGGCCTTAGTAATGGTTGGTTTTTTATGGGCTCTGCTAGGATTTTATGCAGGGACCACAGTGGTCCAGTGGTGACCAAAGGGGTTTTCCCTAGAGAGCCACCATGGCGAGCTTATACAGGTTTTTGCTTCACTACCCTCCTCCCACTCTAGGCATGTCATCCTTTGTTGTATGTGGAAGCTATACAGTCTGCTTCCTAAACCCTGTAGCTGGCTTTGTAACACTGTAGTCTGCTCTGTAACATTGTAGGCCACTCTGTAACAGTGTAGCCTTTGCTGTAATACTGTAGCTTTCTCTGGAGGCTGTAGCCTGCTCTGTAACCTGATAGCATACTTTCTAACTCTGTTACTTGCTTTGTAAAACTGCTACATGGTTTTCAAACAAACAAATAAACAAACAAACAAACTTGTGCCAACAAGTCCCTAGTCATTGTATTTATCCCTGCTGCAGAGGTGGAATTATCCTGGGGAGTCTTCTGTCTGAGATAGAAATTATATTGTGTGTTTTCTGTGCCTTAGTTTCCCCACCAGTGCAGTGGAGAATGTGTCCATGATGGCAGGTGATATTGTTCCCAGATGGCCTCATGGCTTGGGTCAGGTGGATTAGTCTTTGAACTGCTTGTTGCTCATTTCTGAAAGTGGGTCGTGTCATCCTGATTCTAGGAACGTAAAGTTCTGGGGAGGGACATCGATATTTTTACTTTGTGAATCTGGCTTGACCCTCTGTAAGCCTGAGCACATCTTCTTGTCCCCTTGGGCATCTCTTCAGTGTGGGGGAAGGAGGAAGGGCTGTATAGAGTCTGGGGAGAGTTAATTGCCTTGTCATGCTAGTTGTGGGGAATGGAAGGATGTGAGTCCGTGTCTGGGACCCTACTGTGTTTTCTAGATCTTTCATGATGTCTCCCCATGAACAGAGAAGTGCAGAACTTTCTTGTTTCTGGCCGCCTTTCGTCTGGCTTTACGTACTGTGTTATAGGTATGATGATACAATGATGAGACATTGTCGCCGTAGGAAGTTCCTGTCTAATGAAATGGTCATTTTATGTTCAGCAAGGTTTAAGATGTCATGGTCCTCCTGTCTCCTCAGCTACTCTGAGGCTGGTCCTGAAGATTCCTGTGTTGCAATGACTAAGAAGGGGACCTGTCTCTCAGCCTCCAGCTGGCCTACCTGGCCCCTTTAAGTCCATTTTCTTTCTATTTGTGGTGGCTCTAATCTGCCTTTCCCAACACGCCTCCAGCGTATGGGAGGGCCTTTTGTCATTTTTAGACTTCAATTCTCTCTGGAATCTCTTGGAAGACTCATAGACTCATAGACTCACAGATTGTTGTTCCTACCCTCTGAGTGGTTCTGGGGTGAGCCTGAGAACGAGCATTCTTGGCAAGAATTACAGGCAGGCCACCATGCCCACCTGGCATTCACACGGACTCTAGGGGAGCTGACCTCTGGTCTTGCTTGTGTGATAAATGTTTTAATCATTGAGTCATCTTACAGTCCTATCCCACCCCACCCCCGCCTCCCCCTTTACTTTAAAAACGTGGGTTCTGGGAATCAAACATAGCTTCCTGAGTTTATAGGGCACTACTTTACCAACTACTTTTCTCAGCTCCAAGGAGTCTTTTCCTGAGAATTTACTTGCTTTACTTGGCCTAGAGATGGGTAAGGTGGGACCGGAGCTCCGAGGAAGAGGGCTGGCTTAGCAGGAGCAGCTCTCTGCGTTTGAGTCCATCACTGAAAAGAGAAAGAAATGTATATCTATACGTGACTGAGTGTAAACAAGGTGAGGTCGAGTCCAGAGCGAGGGACCACTCTGGAAGTGTATTTATATAAGTTAAAGTGCTATGTGGAAATATTTTGACGTTTTAATCCCCCAAAGTAAAGTAAATGCATGGCGAGGGAGGTGGCCAGTACTCGGGGTACTCAGCGAGTGGGTTTCTGGTGACCTCAGAGCTCTTAGCACACCCACGCGGACTTCAGTTTCACATACATGACTTGGTTTAGCAGCCCACCCCTGCACCTCCCTAACTGGATGGCTTTCATCAATCCGCAGGGTGGAAGAGGCCATGGAGTGAGGTTGGGGACGGGCAGCTGAGGAGCAGAGTCTTTTCCCAGCATGCACTAGACCCCGGGGACCATCCCCAGCACCAAGAGAGAGCAGAACGGAGCAGAGAAAACAACACGAAACACCAAAGGGGTTTCCGTCCTCCGTTTCCTCTTTCTGTCGTTCATTAGCTGTGGCTTGCGCCAGGCTGTCTCACACAGCACGGAGGCAGAGGAACACTGCTGAGCAGAGCGGACCCTGTACCTGGCCATTAGTCAGTGCAATCTCTGGAGCCAGGGCCTGAGTTTAGATCTGAGGTCAGTCACTCACTAGGCTGTGATTCCCTGAAAAACACCTGTGTCTCGGAGTCTCGGTTTTCTTCCTATAGAACAGGAATGATGAAAGTGTTTACCCCAGTGGCTATTGGAGGGTTTAAAGTAAATAATTCATGCAGGGCGGTTAAAGCAAGCCTAAAACTTTGTAAGTACAGGTTAACATTAGTCATTTAAATCAGGGTGGGGACAGGCATTAAACAAATTACAAATAAACACGGGAACAGGTATGAAATAAATCACAGAGCAGCGTGAAGTTATGCACCACAGTGAGTTGTGCTTGGGAGGGGATACAGGGCGCTGTGAGTGGACCTAAGGGGGCTTTTGATGTTGAAAGGGAGGCTGAGGGCAACTGATGGTGGTAAAGAAATTTGCAGCAGTCCGGGGTGACATGGGGAGTGCATGAGCCTCCTGTGGCTGGAGTCCCAGGCAGGCTTCAGGCCAAGTAGAACCAGGGTTATTTAAACACCCTCGATTCATTTCAGAGATGAGGCCTGCACTGATTTATCTGGATGACCAGGCAATGGCAAGAAGGGGTCTCTGCCGTTCAAGCATCATGCAGGAAGTATTTTACCCTTAAACTTTCCCCCTCTAGTACGGAGATTACAGGCATGTACCACCATGTGCTTATGTCAGTCTCAAGCTTTCACCAATTTCAGTTCCTTTCACTTATTCGTGAAGGTGAAGTGGCAAGTGGTCCTCATGCCAAGAGGGTGAAGTGCGGGTGCACTCTTCGGGCCCATCACATGCAGGTGCTCCCCTCCTCTGTCGGGGTGAGGACTCAGAGGTACAGGTGGGCAAAGGAGGTGCTGAATAGGGGAGACTTCAGGCTGCCCTTTGTTTATAGATTAAGATCATTGGAAGCATGTTCGTTTATTTATTTGTCCACCCATACATCATACGTCCACACACCATCTGCTTCTCTATCCCTTCACCTACCTGGCCATCAGTCCACCTGTCCATCCATCCATCCATCCATCCTCCCTCTACTTACCCACTTAACCATTCATTTACTAATCTATCCACCTGTCCACCCATCTCCTTATTCCATCCATTCATCTACCCATCCATCCACTCATCTACACACCCGTCTGCTCCTCCACCCATCCTACCACCCATCTGTCCCATGCAATCCCTTAAACACTTGTTCATTCATTTATTCATGAAATGCAGACGTGTTTCTCCAGGAGCACAATGAGTCAAGCATTTTCACCAGGTCTTCCTCCTGGCTAGCCAATCAAACAAACCCAGCCCTCATGAAGGTTGTGGTCTGTTGGTCTGTCAGTGATAAACCAGTAGGAATTCATGGGTCTGCACTTGATATATGATTTCAATGTGTTATGCGATTAGAAAAAAAAAAGCCCACAAGGAACACACGGAGATGTTGCTCCCAGAAGACTGATTCTTTACTAGCTTATTTATTTTTAATTTCCAAGATGGGGCCTACGATATTCCCACATCTCATTTCTCTGTAAACCTCATGCTCACGGATGCTCAGTGAAGGACAGGGAGGCTATGGTTGCCGCACATTGCGCGCAATGAGGGGCTGGGTTTTAGAAACCATTCTTTATTTCTTCCTTGGTCTCTTGAGTCTGGTTGATCTTGTCTAGAGCCCTGATAATCTCCTAGACAAAATATTTAAATCTTCTGCAGCTTGAGTGGCTTTGAGGCTGGAATATTGTGGCTGAAATCCTAAATATTTTGGAATATCATTAATGGGAGGGTTACACAGCAGATGCTGTTCGTAGCCTCCATCCCCAGAGAATGTCAGTATCTTTGGAAATGTACGTGAATAGTCATCAATTTCTCCAGCCTCTTAATTCTTTTTTTTTTTTTCCCTCTCCTTTGAGGCTAACTCCCACTTTCCTCCATCTGCCTCTGGTTATCCTCAATTTTTTTTGTCTTTGTTTCCAGAAAAAGGATAAAACAGTGTTACCATTCACAAGAGAGAGAGAGAGAGAGAGAGAGAGAGAGAGAGAGAGAGAGAGGCAGGGATGGTTACTGGGACTGTTACTGTTACATTTTCTGTGTGTGTGGGTGGGTTGCCTTTCTCCGAAGCTTGAAGAAACCGCTCCTGTAACTGTTGAATTTCAGATGTAGGCTGACTTGGGGGTGGCAAGTTTTCCCAGACATTCTCCATCGCAGTGTAGAGGAACAGGTGTAACTCTAGCTGTGTGGTGCGCTTCAGTGCTGGGTGTTTTCTAGAAGGCAAGAAGGCCCTTGCCCTATTGGTGTTTCTTTTTCCTTGTTTTATGCAAAAGAGAGCAAGATTTTTTTTTAAATCTGTGTCCTGGGCATCAACAGCAACACTGAGAGGGAGGCACTGTTTTCCTCACTTTGCATATGAGTCCGCTGTGTAGGACAGAAGAACAGGGCGTTCTGCCGGCCACACTGCTTGGAGCTGGAGCTGTTGTGAGAGCTGGTGCCCGGATCTAGCTCTCCTTCGGGTATGAGGGACTGCTCCGTGTCTGCACCGCGTCTCACCTCCTGTCGGAACTACTGCAGGATAAACACACTGTAGGCCAAGTTGGTTCTGTTTTGAACTTAGTTAAAATGAAGTGTGTATGTGTGTGCACACGTGTGTCACCCACGTACAGGGCAGAAGACCTCGTTGGGGACAGTTCTCTCCTTTCACCCTAGATTCTAAGGGTCCTCCTCCTCCTCCTCCTCCTCCTCCTCCTCTTCTTCTTCTGCACTCAGGTAGACAGGCTCCCTCAGAAATCACCTTTACCTGCTGAGCCATCTTCCATTTTGCAGTTACACAACAATTACAGCATGGACTAATTGGTGTGTGTGTGTGTGTGTGTGTGTGTGTGTGTGTGCGCGCGCGCGTGCACAATATTCCATCTGAGCAGTAGGGTGAACATGGCTGCCCGCCTGGGATTTAGATACAGTTGCAAAGTACCAGGCATCCTGTCAATGCCAAGAAGGTGTTGCTGGGAGCCTAAAGTCTCTGTGTTTCCAGATTCACTGCATTTGCTTCCCAACCCACGGCCCTTCTTCTGTGACCTTGGGAATTCTGAACCAGAAAGGCTACCAGCCACCCAGATAATTGAACCTTTATAACTCTGAAGACAAGCAGGCAATGGATAACAACAATAAATGACTTGTAATTCTAGGTCTTAGATCTTTGCTGTAACATAAAGTTGGCTCTCCACTTCCTTACATTCAAAACCTGGAGAAGTGAAAGCTAACCTTTGGCAGAAGCCATGGCCCACCATTGCCCAGCCCGCCCTCAGAGAGAGACAAGCTTCCCTTTTAGGGTTTGGCAGGGCAAGGGAGCCATTTCTAATTTTGCCATGCTTCTGTAAGAATTTTTTTTTTTTTAACGGGGGTAATTTTTCACCCCCAGCTATTCCGCACCACAGGAGTTTGATTGTATCTGAGGAGGCAGCCCTGACTTCATGCTTTGGGGGAGAGGCCTTTTATTTCCTGTTGGGGTTTTAAAGTTGCCCTTGTTTAGCTTGACTCCGTTTTATAAGTCGGCCTGAGTGTTGGAAGGCAGGAGGCCTGTTAGTCCATGTTATGGCTTTGGGGCATAAGAATCACAGGGCAGCTTTCTTTGCAATTGCCAGGCAGACATATGTCCTCAATTATCCCATTTGGAACGACTGGGCCCTTTGTACCACCCCTCCCCCCACCCATCCTTCTGTGAGGGCCTCCCGCCATCAGGGCCGCATTCAGAAAGACCTGGGGATATGGCGGTAGGAAGGTTGAAATGTATGTGCCAAGCCCTTTGTGACACAGGCCTCTGTCCTTGTTCCTTCTTGGGCATCCTCAGAATCAACTAAGCTGTTCCTGGGAAAAGGTCACAAAATTTATGTGCACCAGAGGACACACAGGTCAAGGGTTGGTGGAGAGCAACCATGGGCAAATTGTCTCATTTTGGGAAAGATCACTTAATTATCCCCAACCACCATCTTCCCTGGCTGTAATCCTGGCAGTGGCACCTAGGATTTAATGCATGCCTGGCAAGTACTCTACTAAGTCCTTTCTAACTTTATTTATTTGTTTGTTTCTTTGCTTTTTTTTTTGTTCTTGAGAAGCGGCCTCATGTAGCCCAGGGTGGCCTCAGACTAGTTATACAGCTGAGGATGGCCTTAAACTCTTGATTGTCCTGTGTCCACCTCTCACGTACTGGGCATCACAGGCCTGGCTTTCTATTTTGTTTTGAGACCAAGTCCCACTATGTTGCTCAGGCTGCCCTTGATTTGTGATCCTTCTGCCTCTGCCTCCGGAGAACATCTGGCAAAATGATTAAATTTTCTGGGTCCCAATCTCTCCATTTGACAAGGAGTGGAGGCTGTGAGGAAACTGATTTTGGCTCCACAAGAGGCTGGGCGTATGGACAGTTTCTGTGTAGGGGCTTCCCTGAGAGTGATTTCTGAGTCTTGGGTGTTTAATACAGCACTCATTTCCCCCTTTGCCTCTTTGTCCATGGATTTCCATTCAACACACTCTCCAGTTACCCCAAGTGGTTCAAGTTTCGTGGTGTAGCTCTTCTTTGAGCAAAGGCCCTGACCCCGGGGATTCCACCTCGGCAGGTAGATTGTGGGGTAGGTAGAGGTTGCCTGTAAACGACACTGCGTGGACCCCGGAGCCACCACGTGGTCAGCGTTTGTCCCCTCTTAACTTTTATGTTGAGCTAAGAAGAGAATCACTTTCTTTTCTCATCGTGGGGTTTCATGATATTGTTTGGGCTGGCTCCGGGTCCTAGGTTCATGGTGTCCTTCCGTCTCACCCTTCCACGAGGTTTATTTTGGTCCCTGGTTTCATCCAAACCTATGTGGTCTGTCATGAGGTCACACCATCCAGAGTGTGGGAAGAAGGACTTGGTCACCTTATGGAGTTCAGGAAACAAAGGAAGACGAGGAAGGGCAGCCTTGCTCAAGCCAGTTTCCCCCATGGCCAGGGACAAGCCTCTGGAGCTTTGTGGCAGTCCAGGTCCAAACTATTAGCCTCCCTCTCCCGGCTCGCGGAGGCACGTCTCCATTGAACGGGACAAATCACACTCAGCTCATCATAAGCTTCTCCTAATGCTTAGCTGGTTCCGAATTTCTGGAAAGCCCCTGTCCAGATTCTCCTCTGAAGGCAGCAGGCAGACTCACATGTGAGCTCTGCAAAAAAAAGTCAGAAGAGCAAAGGACGTGCTTTTGAGATACAGAGGCAAAGAGCACGTGTGTTCTTTTGCACTCCCATCCACAGCCGAATTTGAGACTAGTGAAATAACCCATGTTCTAAGGTTCTGGAAAATCGCCCTATAGCTCCATGTCAACCTCAGAACAAACAGGTCTCTTAAAGGACTCAGGGTTTAGCTTTTCCCTGCTGAAGGCTGCATTTCCTGCGCCGTTTCTTAACTGCTCATTTACCAGCCCGATTGAGGCCATAAAAGAGCATCTGTGAGTTTTCAGCAGCCGTGTGCTACCTTCCAGCAAAGCCTCCTTCACGCACTAGAGTCCGTGCACACCAGGGCCCCAGATTCTATTAAAAGGACCATTAGTGTGCTTTATTGTTGTTTGTAGGTGCGGTTTCTTACGAGCATTTGCTGGGATGCTTTCTGGAATAGTACCATTGGGGTGTGTGGGAGGTGAACAAGTCCCTGTTCCTTAGGAAAAAGCGACGGGGGCAGAGAAATGGCGCCACCATTTTGGCTCTTCTCCTAAGAATCCAGGAAAACTGTTGGAAATACTCACCGACAACCAAAACTGGTGGCGCCAATGACCATAAGAACGCTGCCGGAGTGGCATTTCCACAGTAATGACAGAGCCGCCACGTGGCCTTGAGAAGGCATCCAGCCAGCCTCATGTCATTGCCGGGGAGCCACCTCGCCTCCCTGAGACCCCCCCCCCCCCTGAGACGGGTTCTGGGCTGACAACAGAAAATCCTTCCCCGGGAAGCCGCTCTGCTTGGGGAGTTCTGCTGCACTCAGAGACCAGGCAGCCTGGCTTTTCCTCTGTGGATTCGCGCTTTAGGCTCCCTCACGGAAGCTCACATGTGGTGCCTCAAGATAGTCCCCAAGTCCCAATAAAGCCTGAAAGTGTAACTCAGCCAAGAATTGTTCACTCCCGTGGGAAGTGATGGGGCCACTGGCTACGGAAGTCAGAAACAGGACTTGGTGCCTGGAGCCCTCTCGGTACCTGCTCCCAGAATGGCGTCCACACCTACCAGCGCTTGTGTCTTCCCTGCCCTGCTGTCTTTCTTCGGGGGATGATGTGTTTTGTGTGAGGTGTCCTGATCGGATTTCCCTGTGAGTCGGGAGAGGGAGTGGGAGTGGGGGACAGTTGCTGAGATGCAGTCATGTGTTTGCTGCATGCCTGTGACGTCTTCTTGACTTTGAAAGAACATCCGCAGGCTGTAGAGTAGCCCAAGGCACCTTTGTACAAAGCTACGTGGGCAGGTTTTGATCTGGAGTGCCAAAGTCAATGGCTGCTTTGAGGAACAGGGCACGATGCTGTTGGAGGAGACCAGGAGAGAGCCAGAGGTGGCCCTCATGCCCCTGTGAGCTGAAGAGCCTCAGGTCAGGCTGCAGATTCCCATGACCCCTCTGACCACAGGCAACTAAAGTTCTTTTTGCTTTGCCCTTTAAGAAAATCAAATATATATTTAAATAAAGAATTTTAAGGACCAAAGAACCCAGAGCCTGTAGCAAGTCCTCTGCTATTTTTTCCCCCTGTTAAATTCCTCAGAATCACTTTGAAGTGAATAGCTCCACTGAGAGGGTTCTGACAGACTGCTTTCAAAGCACCGAGGCCAACCGGTGGATCACACAGCCAACACCACAGCAGAAAGACGGGGCTGAGGAAAGTCTAGCTGCGGTCTCGATCACATTTGGATCGTCTGTACAGAAAGTTTCCTTGATATTAGCATAGTGTGTGTGTGTGTGGACAGCCCAGCCCCAGCCCTCAGAAGAAGGCTGCGACTCCCAAGCCGAGGATGGTCCTTGGCGTAGACAGTGTAGTGTTGATGAATGATGACTGACTGGCTGAATGACTGAATGAACACAGCCAGGAGAGGTTGCGTGGACTTGAGGGGGGACTCCCTGAGACAACCTGATGGAATACGTTCTCTGAATATTGAAGACGTTGTTAGCTTCACTGAATTATGTGAAGTGAGAGGGAGCCGCAGCAGGAGCCGGGTGGAGTATCAGAGGAGAGAGCAGCCCTTCTGGTTGCTTCCTGGTTGCAAGATCAACTAGGAAGCCCATGTGGACGTGCTCTGTGCGGCCATGTGCTCCCCTGGACGGTCACTCATTGGTTCTT
>NW_026585587.1:3881984-3910856 GCF_907164565.1 Psammomys obesus
CCCCCCCCCCCCCCCCCCCCCCCCCCCTTCCTTCTTTCCTTCCTTCCTTTCTTTTTTTTTTTTTTCTCGCTCCCCCCCCCCCCCCCCCCCCGTAGATTATTCTCTATTAGCTAATCAAGGGCCTCTGGTCTGGAAACCTCAGCCTCTTCTCCTACTCTCCCCATGGGCCAGGGACTTTTTCTTGGCACTTGAAACCAAAGCTGTAGATTGGCTGTGGGAATTCTCCTTGGCTGGGGGTAAAATAACCAATGATTGTACATGATTGCAGAAAACAATTTTGAATTTTATTAATGAGGTGCTCTAAACAACATCCTTTAGCCCTTTGTCTCACTTAGCGGCTAATTCACCAAGGTTCAGTGTTCTGGGATTCACACTCATGACAGCACCAGGCCCTTGGGCTTCATAATCAGCACAGCTCGTCATTTTCAGGGGTGTTTTGCCAAGGTCATAGAATAAGCAGGCTTGCTGGAGAGCCACATGCCTTCAGCCTCAGTCAGGCGGCTACGAGCTGCCTCTTGTGTGGGGTTTATTTTCCTTCCACAGGCCTGGGAAGCCCTGAAGTTAGAGATGCCAGAGGCAGGCCTTGTTTGCTGGGAATATCTCCTTTGCCTCTCATCTCCCTCTCGCCACCCGGGCTCCGACATGGGCAGAAGCTGTGGGGTGCAGAGCAGCTGCAGAGGAGAGGCTGCAAGGCCAGGGGTAACAGTTGAAGGAGTGGCTGTAGAATGCTGTCTTTCAGTACAGTCTCAGAACAGAGCACAGGTAGGTCGGCACTGGGGACCATGGAGACTTCAGCTAGCCCACTTTTTATTTCCTGGAATGTCCGCAGCTATCCCGTGTGGCCACCTGCCTGGTGCCGAGCCACAGTCCATTCCACGCCCCACACTCAGGGTCGATGGAGAAGTCAGCACTCACTGTCCACCGGGTGCTGTTATTTCTTTCACCATCTTGGGGTCAAGCACCATACTGTCCTGGCTCAGTCCTGTGCAGCCTAGACACTTGGGCAATGTTAGCAGACGGGTTGATACAGAAGGTGCCTGATGGCTTTCGGTCACTGTGGTAAAACATTTGAGACCATGGCCCTTAAGAGCAGAGATTTGCTCTGGGCCACGGTTTTGGAAGATTTTGTTTATGCGTCTCTGCCTGTTGCTTTGTACCCTTGGGAAGAAATTGCTCACCCCATGAGACCTGAGAAATAAAGCAAAGAGAAGGGGATGAATTAGCACAAGCCGTAAAGGGGCTTGGTTGCAGGGAGCTGCTTCCTTCCCTAGGCCCCACCTCTTTTTCTCTTTTGTCCTTTACAAAGATGCTTCTTGGAAACAGCATCTAGTGCGGGCTGGCTTTGTCTCCCACTTGCTGCGTGGCCTTCTGCGGGCAACTCAGGCTGAGGAGGGCACTGGGAACACAGCAGAGAGGAGAGTGCAGCGAAACCCAGGCCTGGGAAGGGAAGGGAAAGTATTGAGAGCAGGTGGGTCAGACTCAGGCAGAGCAGGTGACCACCTCATCCAGTCAGGGCCAGGACGCCTTCACGGAGGAACTGCCTGGAAGGATGGTGAGATTCTGACAGGAGAAGGGTGGAGAGGCTGGGTGAGCATTGCAAGTACCCCGTGGCTTTGAGTGATGAATGTGGCACAGGCAAGGGGTTGGTTGGAGGAGGAGGGAACACAGGCTGGGCATGGGGTCTGGCCTGGGCTTTGTTGGTTGTCATTAAAAGTTGGTGGATGCCCGTCAGTGTGACCAGTTCCCATGGTGACGTTGGCTGGGTGTCAGTGCAGATGGGCTGCGGTGGGTCTTGCAACGGCACTAGCTCAAGTGTGGGGTCTCAGGGCACAGAAGAGATGGAAGGAGACAGAAACATGCCTGTTCCATGTGGCTCCTACTCGGCATTCAGGACAGCCTGGGTGCACAGGAAGGAGGATGGTCCTTTCGAACAGTGAGATTCACTTCCAAAGAAAATCTGGATATCTCGGGGTTGAGGGAAGGGCTCATTTTCTCTCTCCGCAGAGTTCACTGAAGCTGAGAGGGCGTTAGTGAGGGTCTTCACAGAATAGAAACTGGAGGAGATGTGGGCTTTCAGAGCCAGGCATGGTGGCCATACTGTTGTTCCAAGATGAGAGATTGGCTCTCCGAGCCTGGAGCCCCAGAGTTCCTTGATGGAAGAGGGCGTCCAGTCGCTAGCACAGGGGCAGAAGAAGTTCCCAGTCTGTTCCCTCCCTTTGTGGGGGCCATCCAGTGGCCTGGGGTTTGAGTGTGCCCCCTCAAAGCTTACATGTTAGAAATGGAACCCCCAAATTCCCCTTCTGAAGTTATCTGGAGGTAGGGGCATCGGGGTAATTGGGGTCAGATGAGTTCCTGAGGGTGGGGTTCCTCAAGACGGCGTCAGTGGCTTTAGGAAAGATCTGGCCCAGCATGTGTGCTGCGTCACCGTGTGATGCCTTCCCCGAGTTACAAAGCCCCCACTAGACTGCCAGCTTCCAGAGCTGTGACTAAGAAACCTTCTGTTCTTCATAAGTTACAGTTTCAGGTATTTGGTTATAGCAACAGAAAAGAGATCATTTTCTTGTCCTCCTCCCCTCCCCCGAAGCACCAAGGCGTAGGAACTCATTTGCCAATACAATTGCTCCTCTCTTCTTTCCACTGGAAATGTTCTTTTCTTCTCGGGACACCACAGTCATGTTCCTTTTTCCAGTCCAAAAAATATATATCCCGAGGAGGCATGGCAGCTTTAATGCCCACACCAAGGGAACGCTGGAGTGGGCTTTGTGTCTGCGAGCGTGCATCCCGGCGGTGAGCTTGAAGAGAAAGCCTCGTCAGCTCTTGCTAAATGTAGTATTCCCTTGTGAACAAGAAGGCCCGATTTGCAGCCAAACCCGGCTCTGCCTTGGCTGGGCGTGGACGTGATCCTTTGCCACGGGAATCCAGACATCTTCCCAAGCTCCTGTGTGGCCTGAGGCGCTCCCTGTTAGTAAGGGCAGAGCGAAGTCATCCTCGTCACCACCGCAGCTGTCTGACTTCCCAGACAGTTCTCGCGTGTGTGTGCACACATATCCGTGTGTACACGTGGATGCGTAGACGTATGTGGGGGCAGAGGTCAATGCCCCATGCCTCCCTCCCTCCCTCTCAGGACCTTTTACCGAATCTGGATTCCTCTAGGCTGGCTGGCAAAGGAGCTCCAGGGATCTGGCCGCCTTACCCCACCCTTGGTTCTCACAGAGTGCTGGGGCTCTAAACTCAGTTCCTCATGCCTGCGGGACAGGTAGTTTATTGAATGAGCCTCTCTGGCCCTGTAGTTTCCTGTCTCGTTGTGACCCCAGTGGTCCTGCTTTGAAAACTCAAGGCAGTGGAAGGTTTTCGGTCACCACAGCCTAGTCAGCCGAGGCGCCTTCAGATCCAGGATCACCCTGAGTTAGGCTCCTCGGTGGGCCTCTTCCAGGTGCTTCTCCGAGCCTTGTTCTCTCACAGAGCCTCCAGACGCCGTGCCCCTGCGTATGAAGTTCATCTATATTTCTCTCAAGTCTCCCCAACCCCCCCACCCAACTTCTCAAAGACCCCGGAATTATGTATCTTTATGAGGAAATTAAATCCTCTCTGGTCCTTGTCTTCTCTACTATAGCCACACAAGGAAAGACTTCCTGGCAGGGTCATTTGGCCCCTTCTCGGGAACATTCATTTTCCCTCTTGGCTCTCTGGAAGAGCACCACACAGTTGAGAGGTGTCCGCTTGGCACCTGCAGAGGTGGGCTGGGGGCCGGGCTGGACTGATAAGAAGCTGCTGCCTCCAGCGAGGTGCTTCAATCACCAGAGGGTCCCTTAGCCACACCGCCTGCTGTGCTTAGTATCCGTTAGCTTGGCAGGTTCTAGAATCACCTAGCAGACAGGCCTCTGTGAGAAATGCCTCTGCGTCAGGCTCATTGAGGGGGAAAGGCCCATCCCAAACATGTGTGGCGCCGTTTTCTGTGCCAGGCTCCCCTGCTTCCTGAAAGTACAAAGGCGAGCCACGTGCATGGCATTCATTTCTCTCTGCTTCTTGACTGTGGATGTGTGTGACTGGCTGCCTCACGCTCTGTCATGCCTTCCCTGCTGTGATGGACATGTATACCCTTAAATTGTGAGCCTTTCTTAAGGTTTGAGAGAAAGAGAGAGAGGAGAGAGACAAGGTTTCTCTGTGTAGCCCTGGCTGTCCTGGACTTGCTTTGTAGACCAGGCTGGCCTCGAACTCACAGAGATCTATCTGCCTCTGCCTCCCCGAGTGCTGGGATTAAAGGTGTGCCAGAATACTTACTACCCGCCAGCCTGGCTGTCGCTTGGGATGGGTGTGGACTCTGAAGGCCCCTCCCCAGCACCGTTGCTGTGCTTCATCCTCCCTTTCTCAACATCCTCAGATAGACAGATCCTGGGCGTGCCTGAATTCTGAGTGAGATGCCAACGTGAGCTTCCTTCGTTCTATCTATCCTCTTGGGACACAGCCTTGCTTCAGACCTTGCCGGGTGACATCCTCGCACATGGTTCGGAGTGGCAGCTCCAAGTCTTACTCGGCGGGATCCTGCCGCCTCCCCCTTAGACTCAGAGCCAAAGCCTGTGTGTGGGTGCGGCTGGCTCCAGAGGGTCCTCTGCTGGCAGGGGTGTCTGCCCGCCCTCCTCTGCCCCACCAGCCACTGTCCCTCACAGGCCACTCGCCACCGCCGTACCATCCACTTAATGAGCATTTGATAGCCAGGGATCGAATAAAATTGTTTTGCAGCTGGCATTTTCTACGACTGTAATTACCAAAAGATTCTAGTTGTTGCTCGTGGGTGCCTTCCCTGGAGCTACCTCGGAATGAGCAGCTGACCCAGTTCCTCTACCGCTCAACTTAATAAACAGCCTTAACCCATTTCTAGGTCTATTGACTGATACCCTTTGCATCAGTATGGCTTTGCGTGGCAGGGGTAGACTCCAGTGGAGTCAGGGCCTATCCCCCTCCCCCTCCCCGGCCTCCCCAGTTAAGCTCAGTCATTTTTGGTTCAGAACAATTTAGGTCAATTCCAGCTTTTAAATAATGAACCTCTGTAGAGAGAGAGAGGAAATTAACCAGACCTTAAGGGGGCCTGGCTGCTATAATGAGCCCCCGGAGAGTGACTCTCAGGCTGACGAAGCTGGGATGCGGCCGGCCCCCTGGCCACTTCAGGCTATCACCTCACGTGGAGACCCTTGTGGCTTTTCCCACTTTCTGATGGGTCAGGTGACTGTCAGGGATTGGGGAATGTGCTCATGTGTGTGTGAGCGCTTGGCTGGCTTGTGGGAAATCCTGTAGGTGTTGTGTGTTACAACCCTGAAAGTCTTCCTGCTTCTCCTGCCCTTTTTGTGTCCCTTGTCAGAGTAGGCTGTGTTCCCTTTCTTTCTGGGAAGAGGGCCAGCAAACTTTAACCCTTCACAGGACACAGGTTTAGGGCATAACTAAAGCTGGGATGGAGGACTTTAGGTTTGGAAGACACAGGGAAAAGACAGGACACAGCGCTGAAGGTGTGTCCAGGTTATCTTCTCCCTATCATCCCCTGGACCCTCAACTATAAAGGGGCACAAATATCCCTTGAGTCACAGATCTCTCTGTCACCAATAGGAAGCCCTTCTGACGAGTGAATATGAATGTGGGCCTTGAGTTCTGATCCATCCTCTCTGCTTCCTGTTCTACAGCTATGTAAGCAAACTGTTTATGTCCTCCCTGCCATAGCCACCAGCCTCCATGAAGTGTGCCATGCAGTCCTGTCCTGGTGGACTGTGACCTCGCAAACTGTGAACCAGAACAATTCCCCCTCTCCCTTAAGTTGTTTTTGTCGCATGTTCTATGACAACAAAAACAGAAGCAACTAATCCACTGCCCATTTCCATCAGGATTCATTTCTGAAGGGACCAGTAGCTGAGAGCTGATCAGGGAAACCTGGCCCTTGCAGAAGATGGACAGACAGATATCTGGAAGGCACACACAACCTTCAAGCTTCAGCACCCAAGGTGGGGATTCAGTGGGAAGCCGGCACACGGGTACTCCCTGAGTTCAGCGGTCATTCCACACCTCTCTTCTCTCATCTCTGAGGCCACATGTGGTTGAGCGCTTTGATATTGGTGTGTGTGTGTGAATTTACTGTAATATGGTTTTACATGAAAACTATTAAGGAAAATTAATACTTTAATTTGTTTTGTCTCTCTCAAGCCCATATCTTTGGATTTGTCTTGCCTCCTTGTTCTGTTTGCTGCTCCATCTTTCTTTTATTCTTTTCCTACATTTGTGACACACAGCTTTAACCCAGTTTTGCAGAGCATTCCAGACTCCTTCAACATGTGCAACAGGCTTTAACGTTGTTTTCATGCCGAAGCTTGATTTAAATCAACAACTATTCTCTAAATGCCCAATCATATTCTCTCACTGGACCTGGAGTCCCCCAGACAGGAGATGAGTGATCTGTAGTAATATGTACACTTCCCTGGGAAGTACGGGTCTCCTGGGAAGACGTGCGGGTCTCCTGGATCTGTAATATCTGCAATATCTGGTCTCTGGATGTGGGAGGATCCAGAATTGACCTGGGTAGAGAGTAAAACGTTGTCAAAAACAAACCCATTAGCTAACTAGGAAGGGTCACGTTTGGTGGGTGAAATGTGTAAGGCTTCATGAATGAGGCGGCTTTGGTTGGGCCGTCGAGGCCTACCTGGGTTTCTCTCTCCTTTTGGTGTAGATCTTCAGTCTGTGCACATGCGTACGCCGGCGCAGGCCAGGACTCAATGGCGGGTGTCCTCCTCAGTGGTTCTCCATCTCATTATTATTATTTTTTTCCCAAATATTGAATCTCATTGAATCAGTAGCTCACCAAACTGGCCAGATTGGCTGGGCAGTAGGCTCCAGGAAGCCCCGTTTCTGCATCCCCAGCACTCAGGTGACAGGAGCTGATGATGGGCGCTCGCTTGCCAGCGTGCCAACCTTCTGTGTGAGAGCATCCGATCTGAACTCAGTCCTCAGGCGAGAGCAGCAAGGACTTTCCTGGAAGAACGATCTCCTTCGTTGCTTAATTCTTTTCCTATGGCCATTCCCTTAGGCTTCTCTTCCTTCCCAGGCCCATATTTTCACCTCTGTCACAAGAATACACACAGATGAGAAAACATAGTATATACCTAAGATTTGAGACCACTTATGTTTGATGATCGGTTTCCTCTTCCTGTAACAAATGCCTGAATAAATCAACCTAAGAAGAAGACAAGTCAATATAGGCACTGTTTTGGAGGTTTCCGAACATGGTCGGCTGGCTTTGTTGGCTTACAGCAGGGACAGCCTGGCCATCTCATGGTAAAGAGAAGAGGAGAAGTAGGGGTTTTGTATCTCCTTCGAGGTCTCACTTCAGTGACTAACTTCCTCCCACTGGCTCCCAACGCCTAAAAAGTCTACTGCCTCCTGATGTGGTGGGGAGCTGGGCACATTAAAGACCCCTAGAGGAAGCTTGGGATTGTGACCTCCGGGGTCTGGTGGTGTCTCGCTTGGTTTCTCCCAAGGAGATAGAGCAAGCAGGGTGCTCGGAGTTCTTTCTGTAATTTGAAAATGTGCCCCCATACTTTCCTAGAGAAAGGCAGGACTTGGGCTTGAACTAATCTTTCTACATTCCCCATGAAAGGGGTCTAGCCCCAATCGAGTAATGATGCCACCCATTATTTTCTCAAGATAAACTCCTTCTCCTGCCACCTTTCCCCTTCTCCGCAGTGTTTCTGAGAGAACTCAGTGTCTTTCTCATACTAGGCAAGCACCCTCCCCCTAGCTCACACCCCAGTCCCTGAACTGTGTGTTCATTGGAATGACTGACCAAAAGAAAAAAGAAAAGAAAAGAAAAGAACTGCAAATCATCCCGCACCCTGTCATCATTTCCTGAAGACAAATGGCCTCGTCTTTAAATGCAGCTCAAGAGCAGATGAACACGTGCTGATTAGGAGGAGGCTCAGTCGTGTGTCTCCAAACAAGGTCCCCACACTACCCCCACCCTATGTCTCCTCAGTGGTCCCCGGGAACAAAAGGCAATTCAGATCACAGAATATTATTTCTCTCGCCCCAGCACCAAACTATTAAAAATAAAACTGTCCCTCAAGGCAAAACATTTCATTTATTTTCCTTTGAATGACTAACTTGTTTATTAAGACGAACTGAGTGGCTACATTTAGATGGGGCAGAGGCAGGAAAAATTGATTTATCGTAGCCTTTTGGAAAGCAGGCCTTGTGTTCTCTGGAATTATCTTTGGATTTTAAGTGAAGAAGAGCCGTTTTTGTTTTTTTCCCCCCCCTGAAATTGGTGTGGCTCGGCGCTGCCTGGGATGGCTGTGCCTCAGGTAGCTGTCTTGGATAGTGACCCGTGTGACCTTGAGTCTTGAGTCTTATGGCAGATTGTCCTCCTGAGCTGTAGCAAGCTGTCCCTTCCAGGCAGACTACCTTCCTTCCTTTGCTGCAGTTTTACTGGTTAATAGAAAGACATTTCCCTTTTGTCTCCTTTCGTGTTTGAGACACTGTGGAATCGCATCTGTTAAGGCAGGGCCAGTAGCCAACTGTGTTTCCTCCGGGTTTCCAGAATCACCTTTGTGGTTTCCTGGCCCAGCCCTGGAGGAGCTCACAGCAAGGGTATTTGTCTCACCAGGGAAGTCCCTATTGCTGCCCTTTCCTCTGGAGACACTGGCGGTGTCTCTAGTTGCTTCTGATCAAAGCCCTATTTGCGCTAATGTGGTAGAGCCTGAAAGAGGAAAAAAGTCTAAACAAATGAAACACCAATAAACCCCGCCCACTCCAACAAACCACACCCACCCCAATAACCCCACCCACTCCGATAAAACCCACCCACTTACAGAATGACATGGGAAGCCTTGTAATTTCTTTATGGAACCCAGATACCAAGTGGCGCCTGCCTTCCTTTCGGAGGTGAGTTCTGTGTACCACACGTATTACTTCTGTCTTTGGGTGGTTGTCTGCTGAAGATAATTGACCTCAATTTCAGATGAAGGAAGTAAAGCTTGCTCAAGGACATGGATGGAGCAGTAATGACAGCCAGTGCCATCAGCCAGTGGCACACTCTCCTGTTGGTCCATACCATCCTGCTAGTTTGGTTTTAAAATCCCCTCTAGTTTTGCAAAGCGAGCTACCCCGACTGAGCTACAACCCTAACGCACCTTCATTTGTAACAAGTCCCAATACAGTGAGGTGTTTATGTGGCTGTTTTTCCTTATCCCTTATACACGATGCCTCTGAAGAGGGCTCACCCCCAGTTCTGCTCATGAAGAGCCTTCTGAGCAAGCAGAAGGCAGAGGCCCTAGTAGAGAACTGATCCCCGAGCTGGGAATCCCAGGGGTGCTCATCTGGCTTTCTGTCTACTGGCTCGTGTCTTATGAGCAGTGAGATCCAGATCCCTGGGGGCAGATCAGGTCTGTGGCTTCTCACCAGAGAGGTTCCGTCCCCTGGGTCTGGTTTGCACAGGATGAGCAGGTACGACATCAGCAGCTATCTCTTTGAAGGAAAGGGGTAGAACTCAGGTGAAGGTCGAAGGGACTCTATCTGTTCATCCTCCTTGGTCCCCTCTCCCCATCTGAGGCATGGAAGGGAAACAGGAGGGCGTGAGGAAGGAGCACATTGGAGGCATTGATGATGGGACCCGATAGGGACCATGTACATACTTGTCCACTGACATTCTCACCTAGAGGGCTGGAGATGTGGTCCACTATCAGAGCTCTTGCCTAGCACAAACACGGCCCTGGGTTCCATTCCTAGCTCGGCGAGCAAACAAACAAGGGAATAAAATTCTGAGCTAGAATGCACATGAGAAAATCAGAGGGAAAGCTCCCTGGTCCTAAGCAGTCTGTTTGGAGATTCAATGCAGGCAGCAGGAAGAGAGAGACACTGGGTCTGGCTTGAGCATTTGAAGCCCTAAGGCCCACCCCTGAGTGACATACTTCCTCCAGCAAGGCCACACCTCCTAACCCATGTCAAGTAGTGCCACTTCCTAAAGACCAAGCATTCAAATATATGATCCTGTGGGGGAATTTCTTACTCAAACCACAACAGTGTGTGTGTGTGTGTGTGTGTGTGTGTGTTTAGGTGGGTGTGCAGAGCCCATGGTTGACTTCTGATTTCTCCCTCTATCTCTCTCCATCTTACTTTTTGAGACAGGGTCCTGTGGTGAACCTTCAGTCAGCTGGGCTGACTGGCCAGTGAGCTCTGAAAATCCACCCGTCCCCCTGTGCCCAGCACTGGGCTCACAGAGGCATGCCACTCTGCCCTGCTTGTGTGTGAGTGCTGGGCCTCTGAACTCGGTCCTCGTGCTTGGGCTGGAAGCACTTTGCCCACTGACTCAGGTCCCCACTCCTACTGTGGGGTTCTTAAGGTGCAAATTAGTCCTGACTCCATTTTTCTCCGAGGTTCGAAGAGGTCAAGTGACGCAAGCAGTAAGATGGTCGCCTGCCTGTGCCTTCATTGGCCCCTTCGGTTTGGCAAGCCTCAGTCTCCGGCAGCACAGGAGGGGAGCGGTGGGGAGTAAGAAATGAGGTGCGAGACGCGCAGTTTCAGAGCGCTTGGTCATCTGTAGTGATGGCAGGATGCCAAGATACCGGGCCCTACAGAGGGTGCCCTGGAGGACTGCAGGTCCCTGTGTGTGTGTGTGTGTGTTTGTGTAGGGGCTGGTGGCCAAAGCTGAGATATATTCTGATTCCTGCTGTATGCTTTGTATATGTGTGTGTGCACATGCCTGTGAGTGTGTGGTGTGTGTGTGTGTGTGTGTGTGTGTAGGGTGTCGTGTCTGAGGCTGAGAAGTGTTTTTTGAGGCATGAAATTCTACCTCTTTCGGAGAGAGGCTAAGTTCATTTGCAGCTGGTTTTCCTTAGCTCCCCGTAACACCAGCATTGTTCCAGAAAGCCACAGAATTTTAAAACAGAATAGAAATCACGTGAACGTGGGGTGTGCGCTCAGGGCCTGGGTGGGTGTGGAGGCCTGGCAGGAGGGAAGCCTCCAGCTGTAACAGTTTTGGCCACCCTTGGTAAGGATTTTCACACTGCTCCGCTGTCCTCAGTCTGTCTGCAGGATGCTCAAGTTTAAGCATGGGAAAATGAAGATCGGGAGGAAATAGGCCCAAGGGGACCACAGTGACCGTAAAAGCCAAACGCCAACCCAAGGCATCGCCCATTTGGTGTGGCCTCTGATGCCTGGCCTTCTATCAGCTGGTGTCAGAGAAGGCACATGGTGGCAATTAAGTCCCCAAGTGACACTGGGAGAATTATGTTAGTGAGTCTTAAAAAAAGGTACAGTCTCTATTCAAATATTTCTGAAACAGCAACCACAGCAATACAAGGATGGGTGGCTGACATCGCTATGAAGACATGTGGGTCAAGCCAAATTGAGGGAAGGATCACAGCAGCAAAGGACAATATCCCCTGATACTTTCTCACACTCTGCCACTGCCAGCCAGTGGGGTCAGAGGTGGCCTGGCTTTCCTCTGAGGCTGAGGAGGCTGAGGAGGCTGAGGAAAGTCCTTTTTCCAGGTTCACCTTTGTCCTTCCGACTCCTAATTTTACACTCTGTGTCTGCATTCAGCTTCTCACACAGGATGAGCTCAAGCCACCGTTCCAATTTTTCAATGCTTTTGAGACTCAACTCTGGGTTTTCAAGTTAATGCTAAGAAATAATTTTTTAAGATCCCTTGAAATATAAGGGAGCTAGAATCCCCGGGTTCTTGGTCTGACTGCTCTGCAAGCCCATTAAAGGGGATTAATTCAGATGTGTACTTGAAGCGCTTTTGAGGCGGGGCCTCATGTGTCATAGACTGACTTCACACTCACTGTATAGCAGTACTCGTACATAAAAATACACGCTTATTTTTAAGGTGCTTGTGGAGGCCAGAAGAGGGCATCAGATGTCCCAGAGCTGAAGTTGTAGGCAGCTGTGAGTGTCTTGATGTGGGGTGCTGGGGTCTGAACTCGGGTCTTCTTCCGGAAGAGTAGCCAGCGCTCTCCACTGCTGGGGTTTGCGGCCTCGAGTGCGGTGAGTGCCATGAAGGCTTAAAGTAAGCAGTAGTTCCTGCAGGTGCCAAGAGTACAGTTCTAGAGGGTTCCCGGTGTGTTTATCTGTGTGGTGAGTTAGTGAGGGGACAGAGAAAGCTCATGATCAGTACAGTCAGGGACAGTGCTGGACACCGACATATCCAGAGCGGGCACAGCCGATGGTGGGAAGAGAAACTCTGGAAGAACTAGGAGAAAAGGTAGGTTAAACGTAGTTTAACTCCCATCTGCTCCTGTAGGAAGCCTTACCCAAACCTAGTGGCAAGGGAAGAGAAACCAGGGAACCACCTGCAAAACTTTGAAACAGCACACATGTGCACTGAAAGGAAAATAGGATAAGTAGAGGATGTTTTTCATTCTCTCTCTCTCTCTCTCTCTCTCTCTCTCTCTCTTTTGGAGGGAAAACTTTAAAACAGCAGCTCAAATTAATGAGCTCTAGCGATATGCAATGTTAGGAAAAGAATGATAAATGTAAAAAAAGAATAACGCACAATAGCATGTTTAACCCCGTGCTTTCACGTGAAAAAATTAATAATTAAATAAAGCTGAAAGATTTTTGGTTTTGAGACAGGGTCTCACTATGTAAATCTGGCTGGTCTGGAACTGGCAATGTAGGCCGGCTGTCTTCAAGCTCGAAGAGAACCACCTGCCTCTGCCTCTTGAATGCTGGGGTTAAGGGTGAGAACCACCATGGCCAGCAAAATAAGAGTTTTGTTTTTTCGTTTTTCTTTTTACAGTGAATTCCCGAATGCCATGAGTGTATTAAGCCACAAATATCTTTCCATATTTGCGTTATACCGCACCACCCTTTCCTCTAATTCAGTAGCTCTGATCTTGGGGTGATTTTGCTAGCAGAGGACGTTTTGCAGAGACACCCAGAGGCTCAGGATCTGCTTATCGATTTGTGGAGGCTGGAGATAGGACTCGGTGCTCTGTATTGCGGGGGACAAGTCCCACTGCACAACTATTAGTTGGCCGAAATGTCAACAGTATTGAGGTTAGGAAATGCTGCATTTGTTCCCCCCCCCCCCCCCGAGACAGAGTTTCTTTGTATAGTCCTGGTTGTCCTGGATTCGATTTGTATACCATGCTGGCCTTGAACTCACAGAGATCCGACTGCCTCTGCCTCCCGAGTGCTGGGATTAAAGGTGTGTGCCACCACACCCAGCACATTTGTTCATCCTAATTTCTTCATGCATTTCGGAGAGAGACATCAAATACTTTAAATACTGTATTCCTTTAAATACTGAAATATACATACCATTTGCTAGGCTGTATGCTGATTTACAGTGCTTTTCTTTCCCTGTGAAAGTTTTCTTTCCTCCTGAAAGCAGAATCTTAAGCACGTCTTCACAGCGTTCTGGCTGACACATATACCTGTGCTACCCAGTCCCTGTCAGGTACAGAACATCCCAAGACAGAACGCTCATGGACCTTACCCAGCAAGTCCCTCGGCCCACTCTACCCCAGCCACCATGATGGGCCTAACTTCTTCCCACCATAAATTTATGTGTTCTGGGAGTGCACGTAAATGAAACCCTAAAATAACTTGTTCCATAGTATCCCCAGAGAAATTGAGTCCCCAGGCATGGAAGACTCAGGTCTTCTGGAAGAGCAGCAGAGACTCTTAATTGCTAAGCCATCTCTCCAGCCTCACAATATAAGATCTACAAGTGATCCTGACACTGTATTGTCCAGGGAACGACAACAAAGAACTCTCTACATGCTCAGTACACTCATTTTCCTTCTGTTTCAGATATTTCCAAAGGTTTCAGCAGGGTTCGTTGAGTCTGTAGATACGGAAGCCACAGGCGCCAGAACAGAATGCCTTCCCTTTTGTTGAGCCTGCTAATGAACGCAGCAAGGTAGTCCTCCCCGTGGGCTCTGTGTGTCCTCAAAGCCTGCTACGGCAGCCTCGAGTGTAACCGTTGTTTTCGTAATGATACGGATTGCCTTTCTCCCCTCACACTGGGCTGACGTTGGCGCTGATGGTGTAGAGGCAATGGTTGGTCAAGCAGCTGCTGCCTGGAACGAGGAGACGCCGACGTGACACCCGGCTGTGTGTTTGTCATTGTGCTCTTCACTCACCCTTGATGAGCCAGGACTGGGAGACTGTCCATGTTAAATCTCAGACTCCAAAGACAAGCATTCTTAACCTTCTCTGGGCTGACATGGGAAAGGAGACACAAAATCTGCCGCAGCTACTGTGCCGTGGCTGGCTCAAGGAAAAAGCCTGCATGCCTATTTGAGTTAGCAACCAAACTATAAGGGGGCAGGGAACAGCTTGCAAACCAACTACAGGCATCTAGACTGATAGAACTTGACCAGCAAGCCAAAATTAGGACATTGCAAAATTAGTATTTGTTAGCAGAGCTCGACAGTTTCCTAATGTATAAGGACTCTTACTTTGGTAAGAGTAGTGATGCCATTAACAGCTGTGATTTTAAAGGCATTATGTAAGGCTTGCCCGCCCAAACATTTGCAAGATCCGCTTAACCCAGGGGAACCACTGGTGACATACGCTGGTTATATCCTTACATGGGTGAATGTTCCATTCCAACCATAACACGGCGACAACGAGTTTTTATGTAACAGAGCACAAACATTTATCGATATGGTTTCTAGTTTTACATGGCAGCTAAGCTTTAGGAACCCACCATTTGTGGCCGTTTGGTTTGTACCAGGAGCCAGCAGCCATCATTATCTAGACGGCTATTGACTCAGCCCGTCATTTTCCAATTACGTGTTTCTGTGATGGTGTTTACACGACACACATTGCCCACAAGAATCCAGCGAGACGGAGTGTGTGCCGGGGAAACTCGAGGTCACATGAGAGATTTGCGAGTCTTCCAAATGAGGCACCATTGCATTTGTTCATTGTTGTTGTTTTTTTTTTTTCTTCTAACTTGGTGAAATAGTTAATTTTCTCAAAAACGTGTTAATGTCTAGCGAGTAAATGAATACGTATTTTGAAAATTTTCATTTTTCCTTTTATTATGAAATGTAACACATGTTAATAAGTCTTAGGAGTTCTCGGTACTTTAGAACGTAAAGAGGCGCCAAGACTGACAAACTTAAGCGTTGCTGACATCTGTACTCTGCTGAAGGCAAATCCATGTTATTTTGAGTGTCAGAAGTTTGTTCTTTTTAATTGTGGGTTGTGTTTCACCGTGCATGTTTATCAAACTTGTTTATTCTTCTCTTGATAGGCATCTGGGCTGCTTCCAGATCTGGGTTACTAGGGATAAAATTATGTCCAGTCTTACACAAACTTTTCTTTGTGAAGGGCAAATAACTGAGGAGATAAATTGGATTAGTCAGGTTGTAAGTGTTCAGATTTACTGTGGAAGAGATTCCTAGGTGCTTTACCATCTAGCAAAGGTGTTTACCATTTCATGTTTACATACAATGCACGACGATGATTTAGTAGCATTTTCAATGCAGTTAAAAGTGAAAGCGCACACGACCCTGTTCTCATCTGTGTGACTCCGAATCTGCAGGGTTGAGGTAACACTGTGTAGAGATGGAGGCTGAGGGCGGAGCTCCATTTAGCCATGCAAGGCTCTGGGCTCCACCCACAGAGCCACAAACAGAGCCGGGGGAGCAAGGGCGTGATGGACACAGGGTTGGCGATGGTGGTGGCTGTGGACAGGTCTGTGTTCTGCCTTGTGAAGGTCAGTCAACACGCTGTGCCCGAGGGGAGGGACGCTGGCGGTTTCTCCTCCCGATGGAAATGCTCACAGTACCCACACCTGTGGCTGCCATGTCGCTATAGGGGCCCATGCCCTGTGCGCATTCTCCTGACCCTCCAGACTGTAGGAGAGCTGATGGGAGCCTGCTTTGGATGTTCGTGCTGGCTGCGTCTGAGCCCCGGAATGAGCCCATTGCTCCTACAACTTAATAGTTCCCATTGGGAATCAGCAGCTGTTTTTCTGTCTGGTTACCCTTACCCAGCTGATTTACGGCTCTCTTGCTAGGGATTCAGTCCCCTAATTTCCAGGCCTGTGCAGGTGGCTGAGGCTAAAGCAAGGCTCATTTAGCTGGCATCAGAGGCAATACTCATCCAGTTCTTGGGGTGGAATATAAGCCCAAGTTTATTTACCCTTAGCAAACACAACTAACTTTTATTCTTCTTATTTTAGGACATTGGATAGGAAGGCTCATAAAAAGGAGGACATAAAACAGCTTTTACTGACAAACATTATGCTGATTTATCTGTGAGTGGGAGCAGAACCATATGGTCTAGATTCTCTTAAAACACACAAGGGGTTTAGGATTAAGGGAGCAGGCACTTGGCAAATTCATTTTGCATTTCAGGAAACAGAATATGGGTGCCCGGTGGTCCCATGATTGCTGAGTGCTTTCTGTGTTGAGCAGCTCCTATCCAGGACTTCGCCTAGTCCTCCTAGGGTCCCAGGAGTCGTCTGTGTTTTCTACCCGGGGTCCACACAGCCCTGGGGCCCTGAGTAACATACAAACCAGGGAAAAGTGGGGCAAGAGCTGTAATCCAGGCTTTGTCCCACAATGACAGGGTTTTTTTTTTTTTTTCCTCCTAAAATCTCCTGCTCATGAAAGAGATGGAACAGAAAATGAACTTGCAGCCCGCAGCTCAGCTAAGTGCTGTCACAGTCTCTTGCTGGCTGGAGCCAGCTCTGCGGGATCATCGTTCATCGAGGGCCAGGGTGACTCCATGCTTGCTGGGGATGCTCAACAGGGCATCCCTCCAGAGTCACGTGCTGCCAGTGACTCTGCTATGCCATCGTTTCATCCACGGACTGAAGCCTCCAAAACATCCTGAAGATGCCCCGTGGGCTGCCTGGTGACCCAAGGAAACCCAGTGTGCCCCTGCTTTCCCTCAGCTCGCTCATGTTTGACCAAATGGCGCTGGCGCTGAATGGACTTCAGGGAATAGTGGCAGACTGGGCCCAGAGCCCACCTTTGGCACCAGCCAGTCCTATGTCATAAGGGGGCGTGTTCTAAGTATCTGGCAACATTACTCTCAAGATCCAGTTGGTGAGAGCCACATATTTCTGGTTGTACTGAGCCATGGGCCAGTCAGAAAGACGGGAAAGGCATCCCTGGGATGGTTCAATTGACCTTTGTTAGCCTGTACCTAAAGGAAACGACAAATCTCAGGCTGAGGAGATGGCAGGTCACGCAAGTTTGGGGCTGGAGTTTGGATCCCAGAACCTATGTAAAATCTGGGGGTGTAAAATCTGGTGGCCTGTCCATAATTCCAGCACCCAGACAGAGACAGGGAATTCCTGGGACAAGCTGGCCAGCTAGGCACAAGCCAAGGTGCAAAGCCATTTTGAAAGAAGTCTCTATGTCTTTGGAATTAACTGGAGCCATCCATCCCTAGGAATCTTGCTGAGAAAGTGTTAATAACAGCGTAGCCAAGCTAGGTTGCAGTGTTTTCACCAAATCCTTGTGGTGCCGGTACCACTCGAGGCTAGATTTATAGCATTGGGAGGGAACCACAGAAACAGCGGAGGAGGAGGTGGAGGAGGAGGAGTGTGTGTGTGTGTGTTACTGGAATCAAAACCATATGCTTGTATATGCTAAACAAAAGCTCTACTACCGAGCCACACCCCCACAGGCCAACCACAGGGCTTGGGAGAGAAACATTATATTTTGTACGTGTTAATAAGAGATAACTCCCAAGTACATTTGGGTTTATAGATCTTACTAATATAAGAAATATCTTATGGTATTAAAGATTCATACTCAATTTAATTGAATCTCATTGGGAGATATTGATGGACATTCTTCCCCTCTTTGGCTGTCTAGACTTGGGGAGGACCCGAGCCAGACCCCTCTGAAGTCCTGTTGGATATCCGAAATTGATCTTGGCAATTTCTCTTTTTCACTGAACCCCATAAATAAACATCAGATCTGTGCTCAACACAGCACCGGCAAAGCCATCACCTGTCTGCCTGCATTTGTCATTAAGCGGAAACATGTTTGCCATCCTTACTCTAATTGTTTGGGTCTGTGGCCTTTATTATATGTTATCTTCAGCTCATTTGTGGAGAGTAATAGCATTACAAATCGTGTCTCAACAAGGACTGTGAGTCCCTTAGCAATTGACAAAACCCATATGAGACACTGGCTGCTTTAAATGGTCATTCCCATTCCTCAAGAAGCCCACAGATCCCAGAAGATCCTGCAGAGGAGTGCCCCAGCATAGCCAGGGGGTCACTGAGGCTGCAGTGTCTCCTGGACAGACCTGCATTGGTGACAGGCAGGTGCTTCGGCCTTCTGGCTGGGAGAGCCGCAGTCTCCAAGTGGGAAGACGCTTGCTTTTCCTGGGTACTTGCAAAGGGTGTGGCAGCTTAGGGCTTCACTGTGTTCAGCCACTATTCCCTTGGATGGAGTAGGAGGCTTTTGTTAGTATGGGCTCAGCGGGAGAGATCCTTTCGCAGTCCTTGCAACACAGGCCTGCCATTAACCATGCTAGGAGAATGACAGCTTGCCTTGTCAAAGCACAGCGCCTCCCTCAGCAGCCCTGGGCCCCTTAGCCAGTGTGCTGGATACCGGGTGGCCCAGAAGCCAGCTCTGCAGGAGGCCCTGGCCTTCCAAGTCTCTCTGAGAGTGGCTGGGGTCTGAGCTGTTGCCCACACTCCTGTCTGGTAAAACAGCCTGCCGGTGCCAGTGGACACTGTCCCTGGAGTCCCCCTCCCCCCTTCTTACCCTTTTGGGCAAGGTGTGTGGAGGGACACCCCTGCCTTTCTTTACAGTTGGTGTATTCAGGAAAATGTTTGTAGATGTCCAGTCTAAAGGAGTTAGGTCACACGTCAAGATCACACATCACCAGGTCATAGTTAAGGGTAAGTGTCCTTCACCAAGTGAAAATTTGTGGTAGCTCAATCGGGTGCACCTTTCAGTGTCTGATAGAAACGAGCCCAAAACACAATTGGCAAGAGTCTGCAGAGTACTGAATGGCTCTGGGTTGTGAAATTTATTAGAGACAACTGGGGTACAGTTTCAGAGACCTTCAAGCCACCCCCGTGCTATAGGGGAACCATTTGTGTGGCCTTTGTGTTCTCATGGATCCGATTTTAAGATGGTGGGGTACGGCGGTCCGCCATCTAGATGCCGAGTAGCTGGAGTAAGAAAAGGTCAGCTTCTCAGCATGCCGCCACCATGGCAGCCCGCTCGAGTCCCTTAGGTTTTGACGAACGAGGGCTGATGATGATGGTGACAGTTCCTCTCTCGGTGCTGTCACTCTCAGCTGAGGGACTCCAGCAAGGTAGTCTCAGCCTCGCTGGGCACGTGTGTTTTCACGGGTGAAATGGAACGCGTCACACACCACAGACTCCTGAAAAAGAAAGGAGAGTACATAGGAAATGGCGTGTGCCCCCGGCATGACTGATACTCCACAGATATCATAATCATTACGTTGATATGCTAGTCACATGTGACCAGGATTTTTGGAAGGGTTTGCTTGGGATCAACCCCAGGGCTTCACACCGGCAAAGCGTGTGCTCTCCTCCCACACAGCCTTTCATCCTGGGAAAGAACCTCGAAACGAAATCCTTTCTAAGCATGAAGTGTTAACAGTCAGCCCATAGTCAAATTTGTCTCATGAAGTAGAAGTTTGGCTTGGTCAGGTTTCTTGTGGAATGCCTGACTTTCTTCTACATTATCTCACACGTGAGTTTCCCTTACTCTCCTCTAGTAAAAGCCTGGTTTAGTTTCCAGGTCCAGGTCTGCCATTGAGGGGAACAGGGCAGAACTCAAGGCAGGAACTGTGTAGGAAGTCAGCTTATTAGCCTGCTCTCTGATGTACTCTACAAGCTTTCTTAGAGAGCCCGACCTAACTGCCTAAGGATGGTGCCGCCCACAGTGGGCTGGGCCTTACCACATCAATCATCAGTCAAGACAAGCTCTCACAGACAGGACCAGAGGCCAATATGATCCAGGTAATTCTTCAGTTGAGATCCCTCCCCCGACCCCCGCTCTGTGTTAAGTTGACAGTAAAAAATAACAAGCACAAAGCATGAGGAGGGATCCTGGGTCCTTAGAGTGCACAGTCTGAAGCCTTGATTGTAGCGGGTCCATTTACACTGTAATTTGATGGCCCAAGGAGACAGTGTCTTGTCCTTGTGTCCATGAGGCAGCACTGGGGACCGATGCCATGGGTGGGATGGAAGGAGGAGCAGTTGGGGGCAGCAGGCAGGTCACACCCACACGTGGCAGCAGCAGAGGTGACCAGGAGCTGGGAAAGTGCATCTGTGGCACTTGCTTTGGGGGATAGGCCTCATAGTTCACCTTTGCTTGAGGCATGTACTCAGACCACATTCCTTGGCTCACTGTGGAGGCACTTCCCTAACCGAGCCAGCCACGCCAGATGGCAGGAGTGAGTTCCCTGTGGATCCTAGAATCTCCGTGCTTTCTTTCCCCTGGGCCTGACCTGATTATCTTTGTTCAGGAAGCAAAGCGAAAATTGTCACACGGTTAGATTTCAAATAGTATCTCAAGTCTTATAGTTATTAGTGTATGTGTGTGTTTGAGTGTGTGTTATATGTGTGGTCTCTGTGTGAACATGTTTTCCGTGTGTGTACATATGTGTGGGTGTGCAGGCATATAGTGTACTGATCAATGACTCTCCATCTTACATTTTGAGAGTTTCTCACTGAGCTTGGAGCTTACTGGCTGGCCAGCAAGCTCTCAGACCGTCCTGTCCTCCACCTCCTCAGTGTCGGGATTACAAGACTGTACTGCCATGCCTGGCTTTTTATGTGGGTGGTAGAGACCCGGATTCAGGTCCTCGTCCTTGCAAGGAGAGCACTTTGCTGAGTGAGCCACCTCCCCAGCCCGCTTCTTATTTTACTATTTATTTTAATTTTGTGTATGTGTCCCCAAAAGGGTTGAAATCCGAGGCCTTGTGCATGCTAATCACACATCTCTCCCACAACCATCCAGCGGATGGTGCTCCTAATTTAGGTTTATAATCACGTAGCAACTCTAAGCACATGCATTTTGTTGAGCCATTAAAAAGTTAAATGCAAATGATGCAGTGTGCATGCCATTCCGGAGTTGGCATCATTCCTCAGCATATGGTAATGAAATCTATTCAACTGGCTACAGGTGTATGCACAGCTACCCACACGCAGACACACCACACACACGTAGGCAACAGGACCAAAACCTAAAGCGCCTTTATTGAAGCTTAAAGCTTCTGTCTGACTGTGTAAGTGTGTGGCTTATGTCCTTCTGTTGCCTGACGCCGAGGATGGCCGCCTCTGTTACCCAGGATGCTTTTGTGAGCATTCTTGTGCCTCTTCTTCTGCGTCCACATGGAGGCTCTCGGTGGGGTGTTAGCACCCCGGTCACAGACTGTGCGTGTTTTCGACTCTTCTCCTTATTGCCAAACTGCTCTGCAAAGTGGTTGTTCTCGTGGCCGCTCATGCCGCTTCTGCCGTGCCAGCACTCGCTCTCATCAAACCTGAAGTACTTGCCAATCACATGGGAGTGTACCGGTAACTTGCCAATCACATGGGAGTGTACCGGTAACTTGCCAATCACATGGGAGTGTACCGGTAACTCATTGTGTGGATTGCATCTCCTTGATCCCTTCGGAGGAGGTGGATACTGGTTTGCAGCTGTATCCAAGATTCTCCCTTCTGGGAGTTACCTGCTTCTGGACTTTGCATATTCTGTCTGGTAGTGCGTGTCTTACGCTCACTAATCATAGTGGTCCTTCTCACGCTCTGCATAGTCATGGCTTTTGTTGGCACAACCTTTTCTGGCCTTTTTAAAAAGAGTCTCCTGCTGTACAACCGCTTTGAACTTTAATAAAGGCATTTCTTTTTTTGTCCTATTGTTTTTAAGATTTATTTTTATTATCGTCTTTATTATGTGTAGGTGTGCGTGTCGTGTGTCTGCGGGCGGGTGTGTGCACATGCGTGAAGGTGCCCTTGGAGACCAGAGGCATTGGATCTCCTGGGGCTGGACTTACGGACAGTGGTGATCTGCCTGATGTGGGTGCTGGGAATTTAACTTGAGTCCTCTGGAAGAACAGCAAGTGCTCTTAACTGCTGAGCCGCCTCAACAGCCCCTTCGTTTCTGTTTTTTGTATTGATTTTTTTGTCATTCTCTTCCAGCTAGAACCTCTAGTACTATGTTGATTGGAGTTGTGATGGTTCAGGACAGTCCTAAGTTTTTAAAGAGAAGGTTTCTGTTACTTTACTAAATAAGATGTTTGGTTTGCAATTATACTGTCTTTGTGAGAGTAAGAAACTTTCAATTTCACTTCACTAGTATTTCAAAGTTTTTATGAATGAAAGTTGACTTTCTCTATGTTCATCAAGGTGATAATTTTTATCCCTAATACTAACGAGGAAGCAACATAAGCAAACCTCATGATGTTACACTGTTCTTTTGTGGTTTTCACTGAAAGTATTTTGAGGCTGGTCATGGTAGCATACTCCTGTGATTCAAGCTGAGAGTCTGAAGCAGAAGGTTTGTGAGCTCAGGGCCAACCTGTAGCAAATCTATGTCTCAAGAAACCAAAACCAAAAACAAAACCATGTGAGTTTTACTTAGAAGTGTTTAGGTTTCCTTTCAATTGGTATGATAAAGACCATGATCAAAAAAAAGCAACTTGGGGAGGAATGAATTTATTTTAGCTTACAGGTCATGGTCTATCATTGAGAGAAGCCAAGACAGGAACTCAAGGCAGGAACCTGGAGGCAGATGCTGATGCAGAGGCCATGGAGGAGTGATGCTTACTGGCTTATTCCTCATGGCTTGCTCAGCCTGCTTTCTTGTACAAAGAACTACTAGCCTCACTGTGACACAGTGGGCTGGGACCTTCACATCAATCAATTGGGACAATTCCCACAGGCTTGCTCATGGTTCAGTCTGATGGAGACAATGCCTCAGTTAATATCTCCTTCTTCTAGAGGACTCCAGCTTGTCTTAAGTTGAGAATATCACTAACACAAGAGTTTTTGTATCTGTTTCCATGAGTGAATGTGGCTTGTGCTTTTTGTAGTCTCCTTGCTTGGTTTGATTTCAAAATTATCCTGATATCATCAAATGAGTTTGGGAATGTTTCTTCCTCTTTGGCTCCCATAAAAAGCTTACCACAACTTGTATTGAAAAAGTTTGTCAGATTTTACCTGTAAAAGCCATTTGGACACGGAGAATTAATTACTTGATTCATTAATTAATCAATCAAAGAAATACTTTTTAATTTTCAGGACAGGGCCTCACCATGGAGCCCAGGCTGGCTTCAAACTCACGACCCTTTTCTGTACCTCCTGAGTGCTGGGATTGCAGCGTGTACTACCATATCTAGTGCTCAGGGGATTCAGGTGCATGTCAATTTTACAATTTTAAGCCCTAATTTAATATTTTTTAATGACTATAGAATTGTTCACTTTTTTCTACTTAAATTAGCAATTTTTATTTTATTATTTTACCTCTATGAGTGTTTGCCTGCCTGCATGCCTATGTACCACATAGCTGCACGGTGTCCAGGGAGGTCAGAAGAAGGTGTTGGATGCCATGGAACGGGAGTTACAGACGGTTGTGAGCACCATGTTGGTGCTAAGAATTGAACCCCGGGTTCTCTGAAAGAACAGCCAGTGCTCCTGACCCCCAAGCCACCTCCCCAGCCTCTTTCCTGCTTATTTTTAAATCACAGATAGAGTAAACATTTTTATTGTGTATATAGAATTTTCAGTCATCCTTTTTCTCTCTAATCCTATGGGCATTTTTCTGTACCATTATGCAGTCGCCAAAGAGACAGATCTTTTTTTTTTTTTTTTTTTTTTAAACAGGGTTTCTCTCCATAGCACTGGCTTCCTTGGAATTTGCTCTGTAGACCAGGCTGGCCTCAGGCTCACAGAGATCTGCCCGTTTCTGCCTCCCAAATACCAGGAGCAGAGGTGTGCACCACTCCACCTAGATCAAGAAGACAGATCTTAAAAGCACTTACTTGATGTATTTGCCTATTTTTGTATCTGTCATTTAGGTTGGGGAAACTGGCAGAACCCAATAACAAAGGCTGTTACTTGCAGCTAACTTTCTCTGGGTGCAGAAGGCAACACGTGTAATGTACGTGACTTAAATAGCACCAAGGATCAGAGTGGACGCGCAATGATTTCTGCTGACACTGTGTTCGAATGTGGCCAGACACTGTCACTTCCCAGAAAGCTGGAATTTCCTCATTCTTGACAGGTCGAGGGTAAAGGCTGCCATGAAAATGAGCAACGCAGGGGGCTTCCCTCCCCACCCCGTAGGAAGAATGACACATTCTTTTGGAATGCTGGGTGATTCTGAAACACATCCTGCCTGGTTGGACGAGCTCAGAGCTTTGGGCCCGAGTGATTTCTGTTGAGGGATGTTTGCACCGAATTCTAAAGGCACACAAAGATGGAAGGGTCATGGTTCTGGGGGAGGGTAACCGGAGAGTGCGTGCACCACGTTGTCCTATGTAGCTCAGGTCCTACAGCACAGGGTCCAAGGTGTTGTGAAACTATTCTTGATGTCCACTGAGATCAGGCTCCTTACTGCCCATGCGTGCTCACAGGTACTATGTAGGGGAAGCATGGAGAGTGGTCTCTCATGAGTTCGTCACGTCAGTTCCTGGTTTGAATTCTGGACCCTCCAAGAGTTTGGCTCATATACCTGTTTTCAACAACAACAAAAACACAAGCTCCTCCTCTTTTCAATTCCCTCCTCTTCCTTTCTTCCTCTTCATTTTCCTCTTCTTCTTTCTTCTCCTCTTCCTCCTTCTCAGTACTGGGGATTGAATCCAGACACTCACTAGACACATACTCTACCACCTGCCGGCTCCTGCTAATGTATTATATAAATGGCCCGAACATTCCTCCTGCCTCTGTTCCCACCTGCCCAAATGAGCTGTGTCCAGCTTTCCTGCAGTCGGTGCCCTTTGGAGAAGTCTCTAGGATCTCCTGTTGCATTTTGTGATTGTAATGCTGTGAAATCCAGGCACTGACCGCAGACACATGATTCGGCTCATGAGTTCTCATTTTAGAAGTCAGTGCCCAGGCCCAGGGGTGTGACTCGGTGGCTGAGCATGGTTTTAGTGTGGACAAAGCTCAGTCCCCACTAATGATACTAATAATGATGATGATGTAATTGTAGCAGCAGGAGTAGCATCAGTGGCTCTCCATCATCTCTACCTGCTATTTCTCAGAGGAACATTGAGCGCCCACAGTCTGACTGTGCAGCCTGTTACCACCACTGCCCATACCTGACTGACCGACCCCCTGACTCTGCGCCTAGAACCAGCCACCATCTCTCTGAGGGACAGCAATTTGTCTTCTGCGGAGATATCTGCATTCCAGCAGTTTAAAAAGAAAAGCCCCCGAAGGCAGCTAGAGATCTCACAGCTAATGCCTCATGCAGCAAATTAGTTCTTTGAAAAAAATTCTCTTTTCCTTAACCAAATGCTACCATGGTCGTCGTTGTCACTGTCATCGCCTTCTTGATTTTGAAATTGTTAGACACATACCTGCTGACAAAGAGAATCAGTTTTCTCCAATAGAGCGCCAGTGGGTGTATCAGCCAAGTTCCAGGCATGCCCCATGCCAGCAAGTAGCTGGCCAATACAAAATGAACTCCACTTTGTGTGTGTGTGTGTGTGGGGGCTTTGTTTTGTTTTGTCTTGGCATTTTTTGTTTTATTGGATTTTTGCTTTGGGGGAAGAAAGAGAGGGAGAGAGAATGTGAAGAAGTAGTTCTGGGAAGACTTGGGGGAGGAGAAACCTGTCATCAAAATATATTGTATGGCCAGGCGCAGTGGCACATGCTTGTAATATCAGCACTAGGGAGGCAGAGCAGGTGGATCTCTGTGAGTTTGAGGCCAGCCTGCTCTACAAATCGAGTCCAGGACAGCCAAAGCTACACAGAGAAACAGTGTCTCAAAAAAGCAAACATACATACATATACGGTATGAAAAAAAGTAAGTTAAAATAAAAATGAAACTGTTAGCCACAGAGGTTTCACCCTGCCCCTTTGTTCATGAAGCTCTGAGCTGGCGAATGGTCACAGGACTTCCTTTAGAGTCACTTAACCACACAAAGAGGAGGTTTTGCCTCTTCCCACTCTTGATGTCCTCCTGGGCATCCTTCCTCCTGCCCCGATGTTCTAAAAAGCCTGCAAGACTGACAGGGTCCCCTCCCAGAACTACAGCCTTAGCAAGCAGGCATGAAACTGACACACACATTAGTTTTAGACTCTGAAGGGAACGTCATCTCCCACCTGTCCAATAGCCTCAGTGTCCAGCCGAGGAAACCAAGTCCAGGTTGCATCGTCTTGGGCTGTGGTGCCAATGTCAGAAGTCAGCCCCTCCCACTTTCTGTGCCTGTGGAAAGTCGGTTGGCCTTTGATTGTACCTGTGTGGGATTAACATTATATCCCCTCCTCTCCAGTGAGTAGATGGGGGAGGGGTTCTGGAATATTTCATTGCACCTTTCATAGAGCGGGGAGAAGTTGCAGAGTGCCCCTTTCCTTGTCTCTGGAATTCTTGTTCTTTTTGAGTTTCTCTCTGGAGGGGGGCAGTGTTCATTGTCTGAATGTGTGAGAAGTGAGCTTCCTGCTGCCTGGAAGTATCATAGTGGAGACTGCTGGACAGCAGAGAGTAGGATTGAGTGTCTCTGGAGACAAGTCAAGACCCCATTGCCTTCCCCTTGACCTGGCTGGTGGCCCCAGGGAGATTGACAGGCACACTGTCCCCGACTCTTCTGCATCTGCCATCCTTGCTATTTCCCTACCATGATAAACACTGTGGTGTTTCTTGAGACCCCATAGATGAAGTCCCAGCATCTATAGCTCTAACACAGACTCGGACTCTTTGGAACTACTGCCCTCCACCCTCGGAGGCACGGCCAACCCATGAGCCGTCAACAGCACACACGGCTACCGATTCTGATGAGGCGTAGCTTCCAAGACCAGGGTTCACAGGGAGGAGCCTGGGCATTCTGAGAGGTGAAGCTGGGGCCCCGTCCTAACCTGAACTGCTCACCCGGCCTCCTGTGCTCAGCCCCCCGTGGGCAAACTGTGGTGTTGGGTTTGGATCAGGATCAAAGCTCTTTCTTCACTAACCACAGAGAAGACGCAGCGAACAAACGGGAGCCATAAAACAGAGAGAAGCTACAGCGAAAGTCTGTCCGATGCGAGTAGCAGGCTGGCAGCCTGCCAGACTCCACCTGTTCTCTTTGGCGCTGTGGTGTCTCGTTCCAAGTGTCTTCTCATGGCATCTGACCTGGGGCCTTGGGTAACAATACACTGGGATGTGCCAAGGATAACAGTGGCACAGCAGCCAGCCCCGGGAGCGGGCCATTAGGGAGAGCGTGAGATCAGGGCAGGCAGGACTGCAGGCGGGGGCGATGACAAGTGGCCAGGGCTGCTGACTCACCCCGAGCCTGGGAGGTTACTTAACCTGTCTGTGCTCTGGTTTCCCTCTGTGTGAACCTGCCTTCCCATCTGGCACCCCGCTTAGCCAGCCAACTGACAGGAGAGCCAAGCCACCTGGGAAGCAGAGGTGCCCTTCAAGTTATGCAACGGGTAAGCTCCCATCACGCTGCTGTGACAGTCCCTGGGTGCAGAACGGGCTCAGCCTGGGGATGAAGGCTGCCCACGAGGGGACAGAATCAGGAGTGGGTCATGAGGCCTCAGGCCACGCCAGGCATATGGGGACTGACTTTGCATAGTTGCTCTGAGCTGCATTCTCCTTGCCGATGAAAGACGACGTGTTGGAATGGATAGTTTCTTCAGATCTTTTCTGTTTTTGTTTTTAAAGCCCGGGACTTGCACATGCTGGCAAGTACTCCGCCCCTGAGCCACCCACACCTCACGCCTGCTGTTTGTCTGTCGGCTTTTGTCACTGCCTGCCTGGATGGTGTACAGCCTGACACACGGCCTCAGAAGTGCTCTCTCTCTGACCCCAGTGGACTGCCACTCTTGTTTCCCTCCAGACAGCGAGGGCCATCATTTGCTCCATCGCCAGAACGCACAGGTGTTTTTGGCAGGGTTGTCGGGGCCTGTGAATGTAACCCCCCCCCCCCCAACATGTCAGCAGTCACGAAGCCCAAGAAAGGGAGCATGCTTGAGAATCGGGGAGGAGTCGGGTTGTGATTGGTCATTAACAGTGGGGGTGGGGAGAGCTCTGCCCCTGGGAAGCTGGTACTAAACCTCCCATCACACCGAGAAGCATTTGTCGTTTGAGTAATAACCTAAGGGCAGATGTTTGAGAGGGGCTTCCCTTCCTTAAAGGTCAGCGGAGCTGGGGTACAGTGTGGTGGGGTAGGAGACTGAGGATCCCAAGCCTGGTTAGGTGAGCAGCAGGGCTCATTCCTTGTGAGACACCAGGCCCCCCTCCCCTCTACTGGACTCTGCCTGCTGTCCTTTCGGTGATTCTCATAGGAGGTGTTAAAAGCTCAGCCTGCAGAGTTGGTCTGTACACGTGCAGGACTCTTCGGTTGTTGAGGGGTGGGGTAGGGTCTGGGCCAGTATAATGCTGAAGTGATGGTGCCCAGGGCATTACCAGCTTTTGTGCTCACTTCCTGCATGCTCTCCTCACCTCTCCGTTATTCAGGAGAGAAAAAGGACACTGCTGGGCTCTTTTAAGGGACCTGGAGGAAGTGCCCCACTGAGCTGTGATGCTTTGCAAGCAGTAATGTGATTTTTAAAATAATTTTTTTGAGATTAGAATTATATTATTTCCCCCTTTTCCTTTCCCCCCTGCAACTCCTCCCATGTACCCCACCCTTGCTGTCATTCAAATTCATGAACTCTTTTCCTTTGCAATATCTATCTATCTATCTATCTATCTATCTATCTATCTATCTATCTAT
>NW_026585587.1:3910866-3913862 GCF_907164565.1 Psammomys obesus
TATCTATCTATCTATCTATCTATCTATCTATCTATCTATCTATCTATCTATCTATCTATCTATCTATCTGTTATTTGTCTATAATTATGTATGTATGTATGTATCTTCATCATCTATCTACTATCTACCTATCTATCTTTTCCGAAATGTATAGAAACAGCCTACTTAGTCCGAATGTGTTTGTAATAGTGGCCTTTCTGTGTGGCCTTGAAGTGGAGGCTGTGGATTGCTGAGCTCCATGCTCACCCGTGACTGGGTGGAATTCCCTTCCTTTTGAGGCTCTTACACACTGGCTTTCTTTCGCTAAATGGAAATGTCGTGCTGGTGTCTGGGGCTTAATCAGCCCCCCTATGTTGGGCCTGTGTGGGATGAGTATGCAGCCCCCAGCACAGAATGGTGAACATAGTTCTCCGTAGATGTGTCCTGATGACTGATTGGCCAAGAGCTGGAAGTGTCCACTCTTGGACATCTTGTTTTTCGGTTCTTGACATACAAAGTCCAAGGTCTGAACTCTGGGTCTGGCATTGACAACACCTCTTGTGACGGAAGCTTGTCTCGTGCCCCTCTAGCCACCGAGAAGTGAACATGTTTGAAATACCCCGTCTGCACTGGAGCATGAAGGCTTCGGGGGGCGGGGGGAGTCCCAGGGTTAGCACGAATATGCTCGTGCACTGTCTGTGGAGAGCCTCATCTCCTTGAATGGAACACACATGCCCAAGTCACGACTGGAGGGAGCAGAGGGGCAGCCACCAATCAAAGCGAGCGTCCGGCTGACTGAAGGAAAGGCCGAGGACTGCTGAGGCCAGCGGCTTGCAACAGGGCTCCGCACACGATTTGATTTCCCTGGCGGCAGCTCTCATTTAACTTCCTAGTTAGCTCCTAAGAGACAAAGAACGGTGGAAGGAGGGGCTGGACATCTGCTCGTGATTTCCTTTTTAATTCCTTCCCCAGGTAGAGTCCCGGTGAGGGGTTGACTTCACAATGCTTAGAAGGATGAGACGGCTCGCAGGAGGATCAGACATGTGCGCGCGCATGCACGCGCGCGCGCACACACACACACACACACCCTAATATTCAGGGTTTAGTTAGGAGAACATTCTCCTCGCTCTCCATGTGCGGCTGGCCTCCTTACCTGTGGTTTCCACACTCGAGTGCAAGAGGGCGTGAGAGGAAAATGCTTGGGAAAGTGAGGACACGTGGTGAGCGTATGTGGAGCAGCAGCCCCCGGACAGCCGTCCGCACCGAACCTATGTTATATTAGTTCTTACAAGTAGTCCAGAGAGGGTTTAACGTACATGGCACGTGTGTGCAGGTCATGTGAAAGGTTTTAGATAAGGAGCGCGAGGATCTAGGTGGAACACGGTATCTGTGGCATCCTGGAATCTGGTGTGTTCCCTCCCTCTTTATTATTTTGGCATTAGTCTGCCTAGAAGCAGATCTTACAAGTTACCTGTCTCCCAAAGGGAAAGGAAGACAAGTTGAATGGTCTGTGAAGTCCTGGAGCAGTTAACTCTGAATTCCCTGAGGGCGCCACGGCACATGAGCTGGGGCGGGTTCACGTGAGTGCGCGCACGCGTGTACGCACAAACCGACACGCGTGCGCGCACAATTAGAACCATACCTGCTGCATGTAAAACTTCTTAAGTATTCATTGTTCTTGTTACTGTTATTTTTGGGGTGTTCTTCAAAACGTCTCCCCATTTCATTAGGAGTATGGATGTTTTGACTGCATGTAAGTCTGTTCACCACATTCAAGCAGCGCTTGAGAGGAGCCAGAAAAGGATGCTCTGGAACCGGAGTTACAGGCGGTTGTGAGCTGTCATGTGGGTGCTGGAAATTGACCCTGGGTCCTCTGCACCAGCAGCCGGTGCTCTGGCCTGCTGAGCCATCCCTCCGGCCCCCTCTTGGGTGTTCTTGCTCTCACTGCCCTGTATCACTCGTCTTTGGTGGCTCAAGGCAGACTCACAGGCGGGGATTATCATGACGTGGGAGCTTGATGGTTCTATCAGGCTTACAAGCCTTTAGAGCTCCGGAATGGCAGGCGATGTGTTCGTGGGGAGGTGGCCTTCCCAGCAGTGTGCACGCATGGCCCTCCGACACACTCAGCGCAGGCTGCAGTTTCCAGTGTGGTTGTTATCACTCCTTCACCCAGCGGTCACGCCCAGATGCTTCCCCCTGGCTGCGGGGAGGCAGAGGGCCTGGCACCCGAAGCCATGCTGCAGCGTGGGTGCTGTGTGTGTGTCTGGGCCTTGCACTTTAGTACTTCCGCTTCTCTTCACAACCAGGATCTTAGCACTGACAAGTGGCTGAGATACACACTCTTGGATGTACGTCGTGAACCCTGATCTGTATCAGCAATCCAGACATCTGTCATTCAGAGACACATCCCAGACTCTGAAGAGCAAGTACAGAGTCATCTCCCGAGCATCGCTTGGGTGCTCTGAGGGCTGATCTTGAGTGTCGACGTGACATGCCTGGGAAGAGGGGACCTCAGTTGAAAAATTGGTTTGGCATGTCCGCGGAAGGTTTTCTTTACTAATTGATTCGGGAGGGCACAGCCCACTGTGGGTGGTGTCACGCCTGGTCAGGTGGGTCTGAGGTATAGAAGAAAGGCAGCTGAGCGGGCCGTGGGAGCAAGCCAGTAAGCAGCACTGCTCCGTGGGCCTCTGCTTCGGCTCCAGCCTTGGCTTCCCTTGATGACAGACAAGCCCTTTTCTCCCCCAGATTGCTTTTGGTCAACAACAGAGAGCAAACTCTTGACAAATACTTAGCAGGTTGGAGGCAGTAAGTTAGGTGTGGGGTGGGAGAGGTGGATCCTGTTCTTGGTTTCCCCTGTATCCTGCCCTCAGGAACTTGTTTTAATTGGTCCAGAAGCTCAAAGACCCTTAGAATCCTTACACCTCTAGGGAGACATGTGACCTTCTTTCTTTTCTTTTCTTTTCTTTCTTTCTTTCTTTCTTTCTTTCTTTCTTTCTTTCTTTCTTTCTTTCTTTCTT
>NW_026585587.1:3913872-3993288 GCF_907164565.1 Psammomys obesus
CTTTCTTTCTTTCTTTCTTTCTTTCTTTCTTTCTTTCTTTCTTTCTTCCTTCCTTCCTTCCTTCCTTCCTTCCTTCCTTTCTTCCTTTCTTCCTTCCTTTCTTCCTTTCTTCCTTTCTTTCTAATAATTCTCATGGATTATTCTCTGAGAACTAAGTGTCCTCCATCCACAGTCTTGGTGCATTCTCTCCAAATCATTTGGGGACAAAAGAAAAGAAAACTTACTCCATAGATAACGACATGCTGAGTAACAAGTGTGCCTGAATGAATAAGGTCACTAGTCTGTCGTCTGTGAGCAGCCTCTGTCTGTCTGTCTCTCTGTCTGTCTCACATTCATGCCACTCCCTCTGGAGTCTTGTCACTGTCCCCTCCCTACCCCCAGTGTTTAGATGGCTGAACTCCCAGATGGTGGTTCTGTGCTTTTGTGCCAACTGATTAAAGAATTGTTAAGGCAGATTTAGTACTCTAAAAACAAACACATGCACGATGGAAATTCGGGGCCAAACTTCGTGAGACACAATGGCGTGTTATTTCTTTCTTGAAAATGTATTCCACGATTGCCTTGCTTATAAAACAGCAGTGCCCAGCATTAATGTTGTGACGTCTGTCTCCCAAGAATGTGAAGCTACTGACCATATTTTTGTAATAATGCTTAGTCTTGTAGTTTTTCCTTTTCCTTTCTCCCATCAGGACCAGCATCCTTTGAGTGATTCTGTTGGTAAAGCAAGGGATTTGCATGTCAGGGTGTGTGTGGTAATGACTTTTTTTTTTTTTTAAACCATCACTATGATTTGTAGCTAAATAGTGATGGTCTCTGTCACACCTTACTACATTTTTGGTGTTTTGGGAAAGTGGAGAACTGAAGTTCACTGTGACCCATTGATGGGTCACTTATATAGTAACACTATATAAGTGTTACTTGGAGAAGATGAAAACTATTGGTTCCGGCCTCATGCCAGTTGGTTACAGCTTTTGTTCTTAAACACACACACACACACACACACACACATACACACACATTGTATTTTTTTTATATTATCAACAGTTTAAAAGTGGAATGGGTCCCAGGAATGAATCCAATCAAAGATAAATAAAAACTCATAAAAAACCTACAGAGAAAATTATAAAAAAATTTTAAAGGCATGAAAAATAAATCATCTAAAGTTTAAGCATAATTCCAATCAGGACCAGAATTGGGTTTGGGGAAGGGAATTATGTGCTCTTTATTAAGTTTATGTGAGAGTAGAAGCTGACGTGAGGCTGTAAGCAGTTTCCAACATTGTGATAGTGTCACAGGGAGAAGCAATTAGAGCAGAGGAGCAGATGGGCTGGAGTCAGACTGCATGGAAAAAGGGTTGGCTTACCACAGATGGGCACTGTGGACGGCAAGGAGAAGGAAGGCACTCTCCACAGACAGCACAGTGACGGCGGGGAAGCCATACTCAAGAGCAGCAGTGAGCCTAGTTACTGTCTAAAATAAACACAAGAAAGTAACTGCAATTAGACTGAACACTTAAGCATGAAAAGCAGAGTATAAACAGCTTAGCAAAAAGTGTGGGAAGATATTTTTATGACCTCGTGTAGAAGACACAAAATTATGGACTGTAAGGCCGATGAGTATGACCTCATTAGAGTTCATCCAAAGAACACATAAAATTGAAAACAAAAACCCCCACAAACTCAAAGGAAGTAATTAATGTATATACATGTGAGTGCAGAATGTATGATTTTTCATGTGCAGCTTTTATGATGTTAAAATAATCTCTTGTTCTTACATTGTATCTTTCTCACAGAAGGTTATTGAATTCAGTTAGATGCTTGTCTGTGTTGTTGAAGTGATCATGTGATTTTTTTTCACTCAGTTACTGAGGAATTTTGTATTGGTTGCTTTTGTATATTGAACCATCCTTGCATCAAAGGGCTAAATCCTACTTGGGCCTGGTGTGTGGTCTTCTCAGCGTGCTGTTAAATTGTTTTCTGTTATTTTATTGAGGAATATTTGCATATACACTTATTAGGGATGTTGGCCTTGTATTTCTTTTTTGTTTCTTGTGTTATCTTTGTCTGGCTCTGTTATTAGGGTAACGCTGGACTCACAAACAGGTCTGGAAGGGTTCCACTCTCTTATTTATTTGGGGGGAGAGTCTGAGAAGGATTGGCATTAATTATTTTTAAAATTTTTGTCAGGAGTCTCCACTGAAACCACCCGGCCTTAGGCTTTTCTTGTCAGGAGGTTCCTATTTACTGTAAATATCTTTTAACATACTTATACCAGAATTAAAATGGCTCACACGAATCTACTGTTGAAGAGTGGTTGATTCGGATTTGCTTATACGTTGATCTTCGTCTGAGCTAGCGGTGGTGAACCGCCTTTGTTCCTTTGGGAAAATTCTCCTATTTGTGGTTGGCAGCCTTCTTTTTCCAGCCCTTTGATCAGAAGCTCCTAGCTTAGTCCCTTCTGGCATGCAAGGTGCCTGCTGAAAGTCCTCTGGCAGCCTTGAGATGGCTTTCTTGGATGTGACACGTTGCCTTTCTCTTCCTGCTTTCAAAATTCTCTTTGTCCTTAGGCAATTGATCATATTGTATCTTAGCGAAAACTTCTTTGAGCTTAACATTCTTGAATTTGGATGTGCATTTCCTATCTCTGATTTGAGGAGTTCCCTGACATTATTTCTTCTAAGAAATTTCTGGTTATGTCTCTCTGCCTACAAGTTTGTCCAACCTTTTGGAACTGTAAAGCAGTATCATTTACAGAGTTCATGCTCAAGGACCATGCAACTGAATTATAAAAAATAATCTCAAGAAAACTCATAGAGTTTTAAGTAAGACTGTAGTTGTCTGTTGGGCTGTGATCAAAGCAGTTTGGGTATCCCTGACTCCTTTGGGACTCTCAAAATGTGTGTGTTGTTTCACTTGACACAGTTCCTTCAGCTTTGTTCATTTTTTGGTGCTTCTCTGATTGGATAATTTTCAATGTTCTGTCTTTGAATTTGTTGATTCTTGCTTCTGCTTGGTAAAGTCTACTGTTGAATCTATGTGGTCAATATTTCAGTTAGGTTGTTATATTCTTCAACCCAAAGTTTTTATTTGGTTACTTTGAAAATATTCCCTCCCTGTTGATAGTTTTGCTCTGTTCATGTATCATTTTTTTCAAGCATGTTGGTGTCCTCGTGATGGTTGTTTTAAAATTTGTTGTCAGGTAATTAATATGTCCCCATTTCTTTGAGCTAGTTTCCAGAGATGTATGTTGATCATCTGATAGGGCTTGTTTCTCTCCTTATGAGTGTTTCTATGTATGTGTGGTGTGTGATATGTGTTTGTGTGTATGTGAGTTTTTGCTGTGCGTGGTATGTCTATGGTATCTGTGTGTGTGTGTGTGTGTGTGTGTGTGTGTCTGTGTGGTTTGCGTGTGTGGTATGGTGTGTATGTGAGAGAGAGAGAGAGAGAGAGAGGGAGAGGCGAATTCCTGTAAAATTAGCTACCATTCCTAGTTTCTATAGTTTAGTTTCACACAGGAAAATTCTTACCAGCCAGCTCATCCAGAATTCCTGGAGACCTCTGGCCACTTTTCTGTAGACATGTCTTCTCTGGACTTAAGAATCTCCAATTCAAGCTACTCGCTAGGTTCCCTGTTCCAAGGGCTCTCTTGGGTGTTCTTAACGGCAGGCGTTCTGGAGCTTCTCAACATCCTAGCTCGCTTTTGTGGCCTCCAGGTTCCCAGAGTATGGTGGGTCCTGTCAGACCCTGAGACGGGAGGACAGAAACCAGCTCCTGAGACATTTCTCTAAAAAGCTAGCCTGTAGGATGCACGTTACAGCAACTGCCTCCAGGGAGAGACGCGGCAGATGAACGCTGGGAATTTTCTTACCTGCTTTGATGGATCTGATTTCACGCTTTCCCTGGAGTACAGAGGCTTCCTTAATTTGTTTCTGGCTTCATCACAAAAGGAAGTAGTTCATACATTATTAGGCCTGGGTCTGTGTGGGAATTTGCCTTCTTGCAAAATTACCTCATCGGAAGGTCTCTGCAAGGTTTAAGTGAGCTAATGTTCTTGAGAGGACACCAGAGTGGATTAGGGTGGACCCTAGTGGGTGTTTTCACAAGAGACGGAAAAGCAGAAGCTACAATGACACGGGAAAGGCTGTGTGAAGTGGAAGTGATGTGTCCCTAGGCCAAGGAATGGCCAGGGTTGCTGGTGACTCCCGGAGGCTGGAGGGAGGCTTGGGGCGAACTGTCCCTCAGAGCCTCTGGAAGTCACTGTCTTTCCCGTGACCTGGTGAGAGGGTGCATGTGTGGAGTGACTAAGCAGGCCCGTGGTGGTTTTACTCTGGCAGCCCTGGAAACCCCAACACACAGGGAAAGGCATTACAGGGAGTTTCACTGTTAAAAGCTGGGAGGACGCTTTGAGTCTTTGCTTAGCTGCCAGCCTACCCTCTCTTTGTCCTCAGGAGCCTGCCTGGGTCTGGGGTTGCGATACGTGCAGTTCTTTTGCCTAAGATTTCTATTTGGTGTCATCAAAACTGCATTCCTCAGTGTCCTGGCACGAACTGGAGGTGGGGAGTGTGTCAGGTGAAGGGCGAGCCGTGGGCCGCAGAACCATGCTCTGCCTAGCCAAGACAGCTTCGTTTCCGATGAGTTATTTTTTGGGGGTGGTGGTGGTGAGGAAATAAAAACAAAGACAAAAATGGCACCGTCGGGAACTGGTGGGATGTCTCAGTGGTAAAGGCGCTCGCTGTCAGGCCTGGCAGAGTTCGGTCTCACGGGGGAAGGGGACAACCTTGTTTCCTGAATCTGCCCTCTGACCTCCCTCAGGTGCTTGGCATCCATCCCCACATTAATAAATGTAACGAACGCTTTAAAAAAAGGTGTCACTTAAAGAAAAGAGAAGGCCTCTGGGATGTGTGTCTGCTTCGTTCTGGCCGTTCCTTCCTTTTCACACTGTTTCCTGTCTTAACAGTCTTTCCTGGCCAATTCAGTGTGAGGTACAGTGGCTTCTGTAGTCCCAGTGACGCCTGGACATGGCCTGGGGAAGCAGGGAGAGGCTTGCTTCAGAACCACAGGGAGGTGGGAACCCAAAGAACTCCCCGCTTTTCAGAAAAACAACCCAGGAAATTGTGGCTGCCCTGGCCCTGCCCACGAATCTCCATCATAGACTCTTGGTCCCTCTGGTGAGCAGCAACCAACCGGTGATTCTGTCCTAGGCTGCCATCTCACGTCTACCGACGGCTCTTGGCAAAGTACGGAGAAATTGGGAGGAGCAGGGTGAAATTATTAAATACCGGGGAAGAGAAAAGTGGGCAGGCAGGAAAATTATTTTGAAAGGGTTGGGGGGGGGGGGGAGGCAGAGCACTTACAAAAGGAAATGCCGTCCCTGCATTAGAGAGCTGTAATTTCCCCCAAGTATCGCTGTAGAAATCATACTCAGACTCTCCACCATGCATAAATTTGAGGAGAACAATTTACCTGCATTGTTCTCTCTGTGCCATCAGCTTCCTCCTTGCGTTAGTCAGCGGGACCCGTTTCAAGCATTATTATCTGTGCTGGCGAGGGTGCGTTTCTGAGCACTGATTTCACTGCCAGGATGTCCTCTTTTCAGGCCGCGGACATCATCAAGTCCACTCTTTATTTTACATCGCTTATCACTTTCCAGGCTCCTTTATTTCATTACTTCCCATTCAGAATTTCAGGCCGAAATCAATAGCCCTGACACAAAGACAGGGCCCCTGCATTCTGTTTGGAACTGACAATTCATTTCTCAAGTCAGAGGTATTTTCTCTCTCTCTCTAGAAGTCCAGCATGGGGAATAGCTAGTACGTTTATGAAGTATTAATTTGCTAGAGGGGAAGATGAATCTAAGTAGCAGGGGTGGGACAAAGCACGGCGGCACACGTGTGTCATCTCCACACGTGTCAGAGGTGGGAGGAATATGAGTTTGAGTCCAGTCTGGGTTACATAGTGAGACCCTGCTTTAAAACAAAATAAAATGAATGAACTAAAGTGTGTGTGTGTGTGCTTGTGTGAGTGTGTGCATTTCCTTTGGGGCTGCGGGGATGGCTCTGTTGGTAAAACACTTGCTTTACAGGTAGAAGGGACTGTATCTGATTTCCAGAGCCCACATAAAAATGCCAGTCTTGATGGCACCTCTTGTAAGCCCACCCCTGAGGTGATGGAGGAGGAGGGTCCCTGGAGCTCACTGGCCAGGCTGTTTAGCCTAATTGGGAGCTGCAGGTCAAGGAGAGACCCTGCCTCAAAGAAAGAGCAGTTTCCTTCATGTGATGTTTGTTATTTAGCTATTTTAATATGCGTTGTTCTTTAAAAACCTGAGAATCACGTATGATTGACTTTGTGTGCCTGTTGCTTCCAGTCGTTGAATTTTCACACCAAGCAGAATTTAAATGTCACAAAATTTGTGTAGATTAGTTATTCTGGCATTTCATAATCCACATGAATATACTATTTTTTTTTCTCCTAAATTATTGGGACTTGGCTGAATTTTCAAGACAGATTAAAGGATACTGTGACCTGTTCTGTGGGGGACTGACGCATAACGGATGTTAATTTTTTTCTTAATTTTTAAAATCCGTTTCTCTCTCTGTCCCCCCTCCGTGTGTGTGTGTGTGTGTGTGTGTGTGTAGACATTCATGTGGAAATGCCCACAAGTGGGCAACTTGTGGGATCTTGTTTTCTCCTTCCAGGGAGTGGTTTGCAGGGATCGAACTCAGGCTGCAGGCTTGCTGGCAGGTGCCTTTGTCCACCGAGTGCCTACTGAGCCAATGTGCTGATCCTTGTGTTACCATTAAGGACTTTTGTGTTTGTGTTTGGGTTCACAAAAATGTGCTTGTGCATGTGTATGTGTCTATGGCTGTGAGGGTGGAGTGGGGGACAGGACATCCTCTGGGGGCATTCCTTAGGCACTGTCCGCCTCATGTTTTGAGACACTGTCTCTCATTGGCTTGGGACTTGTCCATGTGGACTTGGCCAGCCTGGCTGACATCTCTGCCTCCTTGCTCCTGGGCTCATAAGCACAAGCCACCATGCCTGACATTTTGATGTGGGTTCTGAGGATTGAGGGTAGTTCCTCTTGCTTGCATTGCCTACATGACAAGTGTCTTACTGACGGACCCATCTCCCTAGACAGGTTAAGTGCCTTTGCCTCAGGGTGTCTGAGGCTCTTTTCTGTGCCAGCAGATGGTCCAGAGAAGTCCCCAGATTCAGTGGTAGCCAGGGCCTTCACTGTGATACGCCACTCGTTGCTTTCAAGGTTGTGGTAACTGTCGCAGTCACACTAGTACAGATTTAAAAATATAACAAGCAAAACAAGGTAGGACACAGCTAGAGAAATCCATTGACAAAGTCAACTTTCATGACCCAGATTGATCCCTTTTATTGTGTGTTCCCTTCATCACTGCATGCTTGGTGGTGAACATTGTTCCTGAGAGGGACTTTTATATTTTCTGGAGATTCATCTGTTCTCACTACTTATCTTCCCACCTGAAGCCATAATATTCTATTCCAAGTGTCATAATCATTTTCACAGCAACTAAATGTGATTTCACACACAGCCGATTCTGACTTCTGCGCGGAGCGAGCAGTGTGAAATGATTAACCCCTCAGGACAGGGGTCCAGCTTCCTTCTAATCTCCTTAGCAGCCAACAGGAGATGGGAAAATGGATGACCTATATGGGTTGAGGAAAATCTAGCATCCATTTAATGGTCTGCTCTCAGTGCCTCCAGAATGTACCTAATCGAAAATTAGAGCTGACGCTGAAGAGCACCAAGACAGTCTCCTTGGAAAAGGGAGTATAAGGAATAGGAATATATATGATAGGAACTGGGATTGGGCCGATGGAAGCTATATAGTTTGTCCCTACAGTGTGTGTGTGTGTGTGTGTGTGTGTGTGTGTGTGTGTGTGTGTGTATGGGTGTATTGGGCCATTGGACTATCACATGATAGATGGCAGGGCTCTGAACACATGTATCCTAAATGTGTGGTTTCTGGTTTCTGCATGGGAAAGCTATGAAAACAGAGATTTGTGAATTACACTTAAAGCCTCCCTAAAACTAGCAGCAACAGAGGCTGGAGAGATGGTTCAGGGGTTAACAACACTTCCTGATCTTCTAGAGGACCTGGGTTCAGTTCCCAGCACCCATTTTGTGGCTCACAAATGTCTGTAACTCTAGTCCCAAGGGATCTAAAGCCGCCTTCTTTACCAGGAACACATGTGGTGCACACACAAACATGCCTACAAAACACTCATACATATGAACATAAGTAAAACCTTATTTTTTAAATTGGCAGCAAAAAGAACGGCCCGAAGGTCTTGGATCCTTGCCAAAGGACCCATACTGCTCGTGAAAACTGAATACTTGGGTTTTGATTAACTGTTATTAAAGAATGGAGCTTTTATTGGAGAGAAAAAAAAGTTAATCCAAATAGTTCAACAAGTATTTTTCATAACTCCTGTGTATATAGCACAGGCAAACGACGTAACAGGCTCCAACTGTATTTCCTTCCTGCTGAGGTGTGTGCCACTCATCTGTGAGACTTGAGGTTTGAATTTGAAACCTCCCCCTCTGGTTCATGTGTGGAATGATTGAACTTCAGGTAGTGCACTATTGTGGGAGGCTCTGGGACCTCGAGGAAGTGGGGTCGAGCTGGCTGAAGCCGACTCCTGGCGGGGGCAACTTGGGAGGTTTAAGCCCAGCACCCTGGTTTCCACTTTGCCATTGCCTCTGCCACGTGCTGCTGCCGCCATAGACTGAGCCCCTCCGCCTGCTTTCCCCGCTGAAATGGACTGATTCTCTGAAACGTGAGCCAAAGTAAATCCTTCCTCTCTGAAGTAGCTTCCGTCAGTTGTTTTCCTCATAGTGACACAAAAGTGGCAAGTGTGGCAGCTTGAAATTAGAGGGACTGGTGTCCATGTATACAGTAGCTATGAGAAATAAAGGTTTTTATTCTAAATCACTGGCTACTGGTTGATCAAATGAACCTCGCTCATAAGGTGTAATGAGATCAGATATTTTCGCTTGAGTCTTAGATGCAGTTATAGAATGAGCTTAGAATGCATCTTCTGTCCCTGGAGTAGAAGACTATCATTGAAGAAATTACTGGCAAGTTATAGAAGTAAAAAAGCTTTGTAGAACCCTTCTATTACCCCAGTCAATGATTATTATTATTGTTATTTTCTACTTAGCAAGTGTATGGGCTTGAAAAAAAATGATCCAATAAACATTTATTAGTAGCTACTCTTTGCCTGATAGCAGAAAATTAGAAGGAACCAGATGCACCCACTTTAATTAATTGGTGTAATCAGGAGTGGTATGCAACATCAAGGGTGAAAATTGCTAACTTAAATTGTGGCTTTGTGGCTCAAAGGAGTTTCTGTACTCTAGAAGTCTTTGTTCCCCTTGAATAACTGCATAGCAAAACCGTGCTTCCTTTTCACATCCATGGGATTTTTCTTGCCTTCCTTCCTTTTTTCCTCTCTCTCTCTCTCTCTCTCTCTCTCTCTCTCTCTCTCTCTCTCCTTGTTCTTTTTTGTTGCTGTTGTTGTTTTAAGGAAGACAGTATTCAGTTAAAATCTTGTATGGAGTGACAGGTTCCAAATTGGCAGTTATTCTGCAGGAGAGTTGAGGTTTATTCTCTGGGCTTTTCTTCATTTATCTGAAAGACCAGCATAGAAAGGCGGAGCATCAAGAGATGTGATGGGAACAGTGAGTGTTGGTCTCCTCTGGTCAAGCAGGCAGGGCAGACATGTTAGTTACAACCCTCTGCCTAGACAAACTGTCTCCGGGGGTCCCTGAGCGTCACATCCTTTCTCTGACCTTCCCATCCTCACCCATCCTCATTCCTCTAACTCCCTTAGGCTACCTCCGTGCTTCAGACACTCTAATTTGGAGTCACCTATCTATTGTCTACATTCTCCTTTACCTGGAAGCAGGGACTTGTTATGTCTCCGGCGTGTACTACAGAGCCCAGTGTTCAGCTGGGCTTAGTGAAAGCTTGGATGAATGGAAAAGCGAATGAATGCAAGTAGTGAGTGTTGCTAGATGGTGGGCGTCTGCACGCCTTGGTCACGTCTGCATGGCCTCTGTTTGCCTGCTCTATCAGCTACCTATTGCTGTGTAACAAATACTCCAGTGTTACCTTAAAGTAGCTACTATTTAGTCATGTTTCCTCAGACTGGGCTAGCAGGTATAGCTCGCTCAGCTACATAGTTCTGCTTTCAGCCTCACAAGCTTGTAGGGCAGAAGAGGGATAAGAAAACTAACTTGGACTCAACGCGGGGGCGGGGGTGTCTCCTTTCACTTTCAATCTTCCAGAAGGCTAGTCTGGACTAGTAGCTGTATCGGGGGCAGGGTTTCTGAAAACCAAGCAGAAGTCTGCATGGTCTCCTGTGGCCCAAGCTCAGAACTGGCCCAGTGTCATTTCGGCTGCATTTTGTCTGCTAGAGAAGTCACAAGGGCAGGTCTGGATTTAAAGGGAGGGAACTAGACTGAGTTTCTTGAGTAGAGGAGGTACAGAGTCACATTGCAGAGCTACAAACTGTCATTTTCAGCAGATTGCAAGTGTGCTAGAATGCTCGAGCTTTTTGAAAACAACAAATGTCAGAGTACTTAGAAACCCCCAAAACCTTTCCATCCAGACCAGGGTGGGCCCAAGTCTCTTTCCCCAGAGATGGACAAAGACCTGTGAAAGGGTTTTTAAACCAAGAGGGTGTGATTTAAAAATCTTTCTGGGCTGTGCAGAGAAGAGATTTTGAGGTGGGGCGAGACCAGATATGAAATCCCTTCTGGTCTCTGCCATTAAAGCCCAACCCCATAGCAGGTGTGAGGGAGAAGGTAACACGACCCAGCAGATCCACACTAACGCTGTCAGCGCTGTCTCAGTGACATTTGTTCAGAGAGACCATCAGTATTCCTCGTCACAGTCTTCTGGACCTGCGTGCCACAGTGGCTTCTCAGCCTGAGAGGACACAGGTCGTGGGGAACCCAGGGTTCCCAGGACAAAGGGGAGGGGAGAAGCCATCACCGCCAGCTGCCTGGGGAACCTCAGAACCTCACGTTCTGACCTGGGGTGCGTAAGTCCCAGACAGGCCTTGGAAGTGTTCTTTGGAGCGGGGAGGCGCTGGTTCCTTCTGGAGTCAGGCACAGACACTTCACTTGCTACAGCGTCTGCCTCTCCCGCCCACTCTCCCAACCCACTCCCCCGCCGTGGATGGGGCTTTCAAAGCGTAACCCATCAAAACCTCTCACTTAGGGTGCCTGGTGTTCAGGCTTGTCGCAGACACATCCTGTTTGGCTTTGGCTACTGGAACCATCTTTGAGGGCCATTTTCAAGTTTGCTTGGGAATGACGGATAGGTCAGGTTCATGGAGCCAACCAGTTGTGCCTACAAAGCTGTCTTCCTTCCTGCCCCACTGTCAGTGCTCAGAGTCACAGAGGCAGTGTGGTCCCTGGCCAGCTTCTTCCTAATGTAAAATTCACATCCCTTTCTGGCCAACAGTTCATTAATGTAGTCGGCCAAGCACACCCAGACACTGGCTGGCTCCAGAATTTCAACATCCGGGGTTCCTTGAAAGCCTGGATCTGCTTATCAGTTGTGTTCAATATTAGGTTACTTGCAGAATGGAGCCATTATCTTCAATGTTTAATAACTGTACCACCAACATAATATAATCAAATCTGACAAATGTAATTTAGAGAGGCTTTAGACTCAAGCTCTTTATGAGAGTGTTTTTAATCTTTTATGATCTTGTCCCCAAGGCTGAGAAAAATCTTGTTTTCCCTCTGTCTTCTTCTTGACTTGTCTCCTTTTATTTTGCTGTTGATTTCCTTGGCCAGGTCCAGATTGACCTGTTCCACTGGTGCTAATGTGTGCGGAGCTGACGCGGTTGGGCTGCTGAGCTGGGGATGTGTTGCAGAAGCGAGGGGTCAGGGCAGCAGCTGGATGCAATGGGATTAGAGTCCTGCACAGTAAAGGCTTGTTCTAGCAAGAAGAGCAAGTGACTTGTGTGGACTCTTTGCTCTTGACTTAAATGAACAAAGTCTCCAAGATGGACGTCCAGCCCTGGCAGCACCCATATTTGTCCAGATGGAAGTCAGCCTGCAGCGGGTAGCTCCTTTGTAAAAGAGGGGACTACAGGGCAGAGCTTGGCAGTAAAGAGAAGTCCCCCAAACACACACACATTTTCCTGCTTAGGAACACGCATGCAGTGCCATTCAGTCCTTCTGACTTGTGTTCTTCGAAGAAGCAGCCAGATGAATAAGTCTTTGACTTTTCATGATCGGATTCCGATTTCCCTTGGGCGGAATCCCTTTGAGAAATGCGGCAGTCAGAATGTTTTGAGTTCTTTCTTTCAGGAACATAGACCATAATGGTGGCCCTGTTTTGTATCCTGAGGGGCTGTGGACAGGAAGTCTATGGCAAGGTTCATAAAACACTTGGCGTTTTCTCGGAGAAAGGAACCATAGAAATGGAAGGCGCTCGTGTGTGTTGGAAACCTCCCACCGAGTCTCGAGGCTCTCATTTCAACCCAGGTCATAAAGGGAAAAGATCTGTTACAGGTCTCCCCACTCCCTCCCTCCCCTCCGTCTGTTACTCAGGGGGTAACCAATGCACCGGGGCCTACACCCGAGACTCCTTTCCGCCTGTACGCCATCCTGCTTGCGCTCTTTGAAGACACGAGGCCAATTCCCTCTGTGAATTCTGCGGTGACCCCTTCTTGTGTTTGGTGGCTTTATCCGCCGACGTGCCCGCCCACATCAGGAGTGGGGAGCAGAGACACGGAGAGCTGAAGCCACGAAGGGAGCAAGGCCAGCTTTTGAAGGAAACGTTGGTACGAGTTTTTGAATGCTGTGATATTTTTGTAAGTGTGTTCGCCTTCCTCCAGCTCCTGGAGAAAGATTGAAGAGAATGGGAACCCAGAGTAGAATGTCAATATTGAAGTGTAGATGTGTTTAAAAAACCTGTGGTTTAGAGTGGAAACTGTCCCTTTCCAAATATCAGCTACAGCGTCATACATTCTAGGGAGATGTTTATACACACCATTGGTTTAACATTTTAACTCTGAATTAATTAGATACTTAAAACAAATGGTTGAGTCGGCCAGCTTCTTAATTGAGTTTTAACAAAACCAAACCAACAACTGCTTGGATCAACAGGCCATTTGTGTGCTAAAGGCCCAGGCAGGGGCAATGAAGTCAAACGGCTCAGTGATAAACACTTATGGTCAGGCTTAAGGAGGACATGAGAACTCTAAGCATGGCTCCCCATAGAGCGAGATGAAATCCCTGGCACCACCTTTCAAGGGCTCATCTCTTCGCTTTCAACGGTATTTTCCATCCATGTTGAAAAGCACATGATGAGGTGTCCTAGTCACTGCTGAGACAGGTCCTCACTGGACCAGAGCGCACAGATTAACCTAGGCCGGCCAGGGAGTCCAAGGATCTGCTGGCACTGGGATTCTGGATGTGCCACTGCTGTGCTTGGCCTTTTCTGTGGTGTTGGGGATCCAAACTCAGGTCCCACGCTTACTCAATATGCACATTGCCACGAGGGGTCTCCCTGGCCTCTGGTGCTGACACGCTTCATTAACAACCTCCAAACTCCCTCACAACACGACGGACGTCTTTGAACATCATCGGCAGGCAGACCCACTCAAGGGCGTGGTGAGGAGTCTGGACCCATGCCGGCACAAGGACTCAGGGAGTGGGTTTGTGGCTCTGTAGTGTGGGTCCCTGGGACTTTTGACTGGGGGACCTTCCTGGGAGCATTTCAACATGGGAACCTGTGCTTTAGGTCCTGAGTGCTCTTCCTGGCCCAGCTTCTGGCTTCCACGTTGCCTTCTTTAGGAACTTGCTGAGTCTTGTGTAGGATTCCATCCCTTGTACATAAGGCTTTCCCAGGGAGCTCGATAAAGACCCAGCAAATGCTATTTTTTATGGCCTGTGTGCACGCCAATTTATAGTTACTCTGCACACGACATGCAAGTGTTGTTTAGTGACCTCATACGTGTTTTGTCTTCTTAGGAACTTTAGCCATGCTTAGCCAGGCAATGGTGGTGCGCATCTTTAATCCCAGAACTCAGGAAACAGACAGGAGGATCTCTGTGAGTTTGAAGCCAACATGGTCTACAGAGTGAGTTCCAGGATATCCAGGGCCACACAGAGAAACCTTGTCTCAAAAAAAAAAAAAAAAAAAAAAAAGAAAAGAAAAAAGAAAAAGAAAAAGAAACAAAACTTCCGAGTAACATGTGTACAAAGGAGCATGCAATGGGCGAACATACATTAAAGTGTGTGAATGCCACTGTATACCCTGTCAGTTCAGGAACTTTCAGTTCCCACAATCATCCATGAGGGCCATTCTTAATATTCTAGTTTTAAAGAAAATGAACTATGAGTCTCAGCATCTACTTTAATACCCTCTGAAAGGGTAGAGCCTTTCAGAGGCCCTCTGTGGTAGGCTCCTGACCTGTTCCCTATTTTCTCCATCTTCTGAGGTCTATCCCATTTGCCTTTCTGAATGCGAATTGAGCATCTTACCCAGGGTCTGGCCCAGGGGTCTTTTCTGAGACTGATACTCCAACCAAGGACCATTCATGGAGATAACCTAGAACCCCTGCACAGATGTAGCCCATGGCAGCTCAGTCTCCAAGTGGGTTTCCTAGTAAGGGGAACAGGAGCTGTCTCTGACATGAACTCAATGATTGGCTCTTTGATCACCTCTCCCTGAGGGGGAACAGCCTTACCAGGCCACAGAGGAAAACAATGTAGCCAGTCCTGATGAAACCTGATAGGCTAGGGTCAGATGAAAAGGGAGGTGGACCTCCTGTACCAGTGGACTTGGGGAGGGGCATAGGAGGAGATGAGGGAAGGAGGGTGGAATTGGAAAAGGATGACGGAGGGGGCTACAGCTGGGAAACAAAGTGAATAAATTGTAGCAAATAAAAAAAATTTAAAAAAGAAATAAGAAAAAAGAAAATGAACTAAGTTCAGAGAGGCTGAATGACATAATTAAAGTCACAAGACCAGGTAGGAAGCAGAGACAGGAATTGAGTTCTGACTCCACGCCTACACTGGCCTCAAATTCATAGCCACAGCTGGCCTTGAATGTGTTCTCCTGCCTCTCCTTCCCATGAACTGGGATGACAAGCATGTGCCTGCCTTGCCAGCAGCAAGTTGTCCTACCGACATGTGCTGTCTTTTTTGTCGGCTGATTAAATAGCTGTTGCTTTCGAAACTTCGGCTCACAACAATGAAGGTAGTAGTGGAGGTAACAAATCTTCTTTAAGGTGAGATTCTCCGAGCCACTGTGGAACAATTTTTCAAACATTGTGAACCCCTGCCCTTATGGCACTGTGCCTTCCATGAGAATGGCACTGGGCTAAGGAGATCATGGTTCCTGCTCTTCCTGAACTCATAGCCCCATCCATGGCTGGGAGGTGGCATGGACAATGCGGGGGCAGACTTTTGGGGTGCTTGTGAACTGGGAGCATCCGTGCCAAAAAGTCCATTGGATTGGCACATCTTCCCTTCATTTACCGTGTAAAAATCAGTCTGTATCATCCATCGACAGGCGAATGGATAAGCTGCGTGCCATAGGTACGTACAAAGGAATTCCACTCAGTTTTTCAAGAGAAGGAAATTCTGACACCTATGGAGTGGATGGACCTTGAAGACCTTGATAAAATAAATCAGACACAGAAGAATAAGCGTCGCATGATTCCACTTGGATGAGAGACTCGTTTGTAGAGACAGAAAATGGAATAGAGGTTATTGGGGCTGGGAGGCAGAGAGCAAGGGGTTAGTATTTATGGGTGAAGTTTCAAGTTGGGAAGACAAAAATGTCTGTTGTGCACGTTGGTGGTGGTTAAAGCACAGTAACCGTATTAGTGCTACTGAACTGTGTGCTCCAGAATGGTTATGCTGGCAAATTTTATGCTACGAATCTTTCTGTCCCGCACACCCGCGTTGGTTTATAGAATAGAACATTGTCAGCTGTGCAATATAAAAACCTCAGAAGCGAGCGGAGATGGGGTTACTCAGGAGCACGTGATCCTTGGAAGGCACAGGAGTTCCCCATCATCCTGACTGGGGCCAGAGCCAGATGAATCTGGCTGGCATCCTGTGCCCTTGCAGCTGCTTCACCGGCGCTCTGAACGGTCCTAGCATGGATGAACACTGGACTGGCACGGGGTGGCTCTTTCGGGTGGGGAGAAGCACCGTTCTCTTGGACAAATGAGAACATGCGTGTTGGAAGGCTGCCTCTGCTTAATGTTCCACCCCATCCAGGAGGCCAGATGGCATTTTATGTGATTTTCACAACTGTGATTTTGGATTGATTTTGAAACCTGTCTGTGCCCCTCCCCAGCCCCCTGCCTCGCCTGCCTCCGAGGTCGGCTTTCGTGCCCGTGGCACCGTGCGGATGGCCACAGTATCCCCCTTCCTCTTCTCTTCATTTCTGCAGCAGAGTCAACCCTCCCACCTTCAGCCCTTAAAGCCTGCCCCGACACTAGTGTAGGAAAGCCGGGTTTGCAGCAGGGCTGGTCCCGTGAATGGCGTTCCTATGCATTTGTATTCAGTTCTGATTTTCTGCCCTGAGTTAGGATCACCCACTTGATGCCTTTCAGTTCTGATGCTAGACTGGCTTTTCCTTCCCTGTCTGGCATCCCATCATCGGACGAGATTGTCACAAGGAATCAAATTAATTTTATGTGCAGCTCAAGACAAACTTCACTAGGAAGGCTGAAATGAAAAGAAATACAGAATGACTTTCAAAAGGATTTTCAAAATATTCTTTATATAATAAAAAAAATCTCTTTGGGGGGGGGTGTTCCCGGGAAATACTTAGTAAAGCACTTGCAGTGTGAGCGTGAAGACCCTAGTTCAAATCCCAGTGCCCACGGGATGGGGCAGAGGGGTAGCTGGGTTGTGTTGTTTGTGTGTGTAATCCCATTGCTGGAGAGACAGGCAGATCCCTGAAGCTCACTGGCCATCCAGCCCAGCCATATTGGTGAGCTCCAGGTTTAGTGAGACCTTGTCTCAAAAACAGGGTGGACAGTGATTGAGAAAGATTCCTAATATTAACCTCTGGCCTCCACATGCATGTTTTCATACACAGAGCTGAACACACACACACACACACACACACACACACACACACACACACACATCCTCTTTCACCTTCTGAAAAATGTTTTGAGAGGATCTTGCGTCTTCCAGGCTGACCTTGAACTTGCTATGTTGCTGAGAATGACCTTGAACTTCTGCTCCTTCTGCCTCTGCTGCCTGGGTACCGGATAACTGGATGTGCCCCCGTACTCAGTTCTTGCAGAACTGGGGACCAAGCCTGGGGCTACCCTCGTGCTGTGAATGGACTGCCACAACTGAGCCACATCGCCGCCCTCTGTCAGCCTTCCCAGCAGAGTCAGGGAGAAGTTAAGAGATGAGGGCCAGGCTGCTCAACAAGCTTTGGATAAAGCCAGATCTCCTGGATCTGTGTCCACCACACTTGTTATCACCCCGACATCCCTTCTGGAAATAGACAGTTGAACCTAGTGTGAGCAGTTCAGCATGATCCACTACCCTGAGGAACACACAGGGCCATCGTCCTTCTCTAGATGAGTCATAGTGGCCGTTTAGGCTTCATAAGAATCTCTTTCACGTTTTGTGCTGTAGTAAAAGGGTCTATATGTGGTCCTGTGTGTTTGTGCATGTGCACAGATGTGGGTGTGTGTCCACACGTGTGGGTGCTTGTGCACGTGTGGATGAGCATATGGAAGCCGGAGATCAGTATCAGGCATCATTCTTTAGCCGTGACCCCCTCTTTTTTTTTTTAAGATTTACTAACGTAATTATTTTTATGTGTATGAGTGTTTTACCTACTGTATGTATGTATGTATGTATGTGTGTGTATGTATGTTTGTATGTATGTGTTATAAGTCTACCACATGCAAGCCTGGTGCCAAGAAGAGGGTGTCAGATCCCCTGGGATAGGAGTTACAGATGGTTGTGAGTGCTGGGAACTGAACCTGGGTCCTCTGTGAGAGCTGTTATCTGCTGAGCCATCTCTCTGGCCCCTCCCCCAGCCACTTCATTTTATTTGAGAGTCTCTCAGTTGGTCTGGGACTGCTGAGCAGAGTAGGCTTGCCAGCCAGTGAGCCTTAGGCGCTGCTGTCTGCCTTCCTGGCACTGGCCATGGCTGGGTTCTGGGGACTGACGTTGCTCCCTCATGCTTGCACAGAAGCACTTTACCGGCTAAGCTGCCCGTGTGGCTGCGTGTGTGTGGTGGTTTATGAGCTGGCAAAGTGAGGCGGAGACCATGAGGAGGGACCGAGTAGAAGATTTGGTGTCTGTGTCTCGTGCCCCTGCTGTGACCCTTAGAACTGGAGTCGTCAGTGTTCCAGCAAGGAGCACGGAGGACAGCAGATGATTTCTGTGGTGGGCCCCAGAGACTTCCAGAAGAGCAGGTGAAAAGACTTCTCGCAGAGCTGCAGCTCTGGCCTGGCTCGTGAATGGGTGTGTGCCACTTGCTTTCTATGTCTGCAGCTATGTCTTGCTGCTCAGCGTCCCGGGGACTCAGTGACTGCTGTTGGAAGACCTTTGTTTTGGTCCGGGTGCATTTGGTGAAGATTTCAGACCTAACCCCCCCAATTCTTCTACCCCCTACTTTAACTTTTTCTTTATTTTTTGGGGGGGGTGTATGTATGCGAGAGCGGTGTGTTTTGTGCCGTATGCACGTCTGAACGTGAGGGGGTGCTCTTCTGTGCTGGTGTACGGGCAGAGGAGGCCATGGAGGGAGTGCCCTGCTCTGTTCTCTGCTTTATCCCCTTGGGGCAGGGTCTTTCACCGACCTCGCTGAATTGCTAGGCAGGTGGCCAACATGCATCAGGGATCCCCCGCCTCTTCCTCCCCGCTCGCGGTGCTGGGGTTGTGGGGCACCCCTCATGCCCAGCGTCTTCAGTGGGTGCTGGCATCCACGCTCACATCCTCATGCTTGCAAGCGCGCTTACCCACTGAGGCGGTTCTCTCTCCAGTCCATACCCCTACCGTCCAAGGAGGTTTTTCCTGTCTTGCGCTCATGGTCCTCCGCCAGCCTTCCATCGGTAGAGACGCACCTGAACTTAAATCACACTGAGCTGTCTGTGGGGGTGGCTGAGTTGTGGCCCCTCTCCATATTGCCCTGGGCTGCTCCCTACTGGCCACTCCACAGTGTGTGCAGAGTGGAGCTTGGCTCACTAGCCCAGCTGCTCTGCAATTTTTGCAATGATCCGTCCTGGAACTGAGCTTCGGCGTGGATCATTCTGTTTCCTGTTGGAATCAATTTTCTGTCCAACTCTCATTTCCTATTGTGTGCTCCTCTGGGGTCAGCACAGCTTTGTCAGACAAAAGCGGGGCTTTCTGTCTTGGAGATGGTCCTGGCTTCTCTTCAGCCATGTATTTGTCTAAGCAGCAGCCAGGCATGTACTGTGTGACCACCCAGCCGCTCTGGCTGTCCTGGCTGCTTGTGTTCCAGGGTTTTGATCCAGCAGAGTCTTTGGATGTGGGCTGGAGTCCCTTGCTCTGAGTCTTAACTTGTGGGCTCCTTTTCACATGTCAGCTGGGCTGTCCTCTGTACGGACAGTCTCTGAGTGCTCTTCAGCGGAGGTGGAATGGTACATCACTGATATTGTCTCTGTTGTTTACTGCTCAGATGAATTTGGCTGAGGACCCAGCAGCCTGTGGATGAGCCACAAAACTGAATTGGATCGCAGAGAAATTCCTCTCTGCTCTCGGCCTTCTAGTGCCTGATTATTTACCTATAAGCACAAAGATCAGGACCTCCACGCCTTTCCACACAGATGCACTGCTACGGGCACAGACTTAACATCCACACGTACCGAGGATAATCACTCCACTCGTAACCTTCACATCCTCGGGGTCCACACTTGTAAACACTTGAGGATTTCCCAGCATAAAAAGAAAATTTACTACTTCTTTCAGAACGTGAAGGACCATGGGACAGCAGAAATGAGAACCCGTACCTATAGGATGGATAAGAAGGTGGATAAACTAGGACATTCTGTAACCTAGACTCATTTCTTCTGACACACTGAATTGACCTTGTGCAGGCTTTACTTTGATAGACCTGAATTCCTTTATCTGTAGAAACTGTCCTGACATTGAACTTAGCATATCAAAATTTATATTTACTTATATGATCTTTGCAAAATTTATTTGGATTTGTTGATTTTTTTGTCTCTGCATAATTCTTGCTTTTCTTCCCAAAGAATGCCTATTGAACAGTAACGTTTCCTATTTTACGTTAAGGTACTGTGAAGAGAGCATGGCAGTCACAAAAACCAAGCTAGAAGAAACCTCTCTTTTAGAGAAAGCGTTAATTAAATGGACCTACTCGCCCTTGAGCCACTCTGGCTCCTCTGCCCTCTCTACCCCATTGTTGGGCATTTAAAATTGTCACATGCTCTTATATCATGACACCATAGGAGGTATGACACTATGGAGGTCCTCAGGTGGGCAAAATCTCCTCCGCTAGCAAATGTGACACTTTTCCAGTCAATGGCTGCTAGAAAGTTCTCCAGCTCTGCTGCTTCCCCCTTCAAAAATGAGGACCCTGCAGGGTGGGGCAGAGAGCAGGGCAGCAAGGTCGCCTTCCAGGGAGCACAGAGAAAAAGTGTTTCGTTCCTGGGGTAAAGGAACCACCCAAGGGTGGCTGCGCGTTTCCCATTTTTGTAATTTCATCTCTGGTGCTGTAGTAGCATATCCTAATTAAAAGCTGTTTAGGAAAGGAATGGGTTCTGATTCCAAGTGACAGTTTATCACGGAGGGGAAGCTGAGGCAGGAGCTCAAGCAGCTGGTCACATCACCTCCACGGCCAAGAGCAGAGAGAAACTGCATCCTCACCTGCTTATTGTATTCAACCAGCATTCTTCACTCTTACACAGTTCAGGCCTGGCCCATGAAACAGTGCTACCCATGGCCAGGGGAGTAGGGTGATTTCCCACTTCAACTGACAACAGAGGCAGTCCCCCAAAGATATCCCTACAGGCCAACCTGATGTAGATAATCTCAGCTGAGACTCTCTCCCCAGGTGATTCCAGTTCCTGTCAAGTTGCTGGTTAAAACAAACCAGCACAGCTGCCCTCCGGAGCGAGGCGAAGCATAGCAGTGGACAGGGCTGACATCAGTTTATCTCCTCCATTCATAAGAGCAGAGAGTAGACTGTTGACATACTCTCATGGAAGGGCTCTAACCAAGGAGGCCCCAGACACCCATGGGCTCTCCCCTCCTCTGTGGCCAGCCCAGTTGCTCAACAAGATTAGAGAAAGGCTCAATGGCCATTGGCAGAGGTTTCTTGGAATCCTCGTTAAGTGGGGACTGGAGGAGGATGTTTTTATTCAGGAAGGCATGTCTGACCCACTGACACAAAATGGGATTGGTGTCATTTTTTAGATTCAACCCCGTCTCTAATGTATTTGGACGTCCTTTCTTGTCTTTGGTCCTGGGCACCCCTTCCCTACTCGCTTTTTCTAAGAATTTGCTTGGCTTGACTCTTCATGAGCTCACAGACAAGCAAAATCTAAATAAAACCTAGGCATGCCTTGATCATCCTTGCACATCCTTTCTATGTGGCCCTAGCTCTCCATCCACTGTTTAATTTTTTTTTAAGTTTTTCTTGTGTCTGTATGTGTACATGCATGTGAGTGTGTGGGTAGATCAGAGGTTGACATCTGGAGTCTTGCTCAATTACTCTCCACCTTATTCGTTGAGGCAGGGTATCCCCGTTGAACCTAGAGCTTGAGATGGCTGGTCTTGCTAGCAGGGATCCCCTGTCTCAGCCTTCTGGGTGTTAGGATTAGAGATAGGCTGCCACACACCCCCAACATTTATGTGGGTTTGAGGAATCCAAACATCCTCAAGCTTGCTGCTTGCACAGAAAAAATGTTTTAATTGCCAAGCTATCTCCCTACTTCGGTGTCTAACATTCTGAAAGTATAGTCACCTCTTGCCACACCCAGTTCCTCACCCCTATCACAGGCGGTAGGTGGAGACTGCCCAGCTTAGTGTGGTCAAGGACTTGCTGGTTACCAAGCCAACCACATATTAATAAGCTCTTTTGTGAGCCTTCATGAGCTTTAAAAATATCATGTTGGTACTATGGGTGAAAGCTTCCGGTTGGCTATCCTTCACGGCTATATGCTGAGCCTCCGATGTAATGGTACAGTCTCATGCGCTCTTAGAACTGCTCACTCAGATACCCTATGAATTATGAATGCTAACTGCTGTTGTTTCCTGGGGCCTGGTGCTAGCTCATGTTTATGCCCCGGCCCCTGCCTTCTTTCCTGTTGGTTTTATCCTTTCCTTTCTTTAACCACAGACATATCTCATGCTTCTCTTTCCCAGCTCCCTTTTCTCTTTAATTGTGCTTGCTGTGGCTTAGCCATTAAGCAGATCTACGAATGCAGCTTCTGAGCCTCTCACCAGCATGGGCCACCGCCAGGGTGTAAGGGACATTTGTTTTAATATTCACAAGAGCACAGATTTTCTCCAAAATTCAAAGGAGAGTTGTACAGTTGCCCTTGGTTTTATACCCTTCCTCTCTCCCCTCACCCCTCCCCTCCTGTCAAGAGGCTTTGGAGCAATTATGGGCATTTTTTATTTTCTATTGAGTAGACGTTCTGGGTTGGGGAACATTTAGTTTTCTTTCATGGAGTGCGTACACGTGGATCTCAGCTGTTCTTGTGGCTTAAATGATTGCTCAGTTCCTGTGCGGATGGCTTCCTCATGATCAGTGAGCCAGCTCCTCCAGAAAGGTGGCAGGCATCACTCTGCACTACAGCCATGTCCTGCGATGTCCCCGATGGAAATCTAACCCAAAAGTCTATCCACTAATGAGTAGCAAAACAAAACGTGGCACACAATGGGATAGTATTGGCAATAAAAAGAAATTAAGTATGAGTTCATTCATAAAGCATGTGGGAAGCGACAGAGCCAGGCACAAGACTGGGTGTTTGATTTCGGTTGCACAGAGTCCAGAAGAGGCCTGTGTATAGCCGCTAAGTAGATCAGTGGTTGCTGGGCAGGTTTGGAAACAGCTGGCTCATGGACCTGGAGTTTCTTGTAGAGAAAATGAAAAACGCTCTAAAACGGGTGGTAGTCGAGCAACTGTATAAATATACTCAAAAGTATGGAATTGCACACGTTAGGTGGAATTTGTACTGATGAGAATTACGTCTCCATAAAGTTTTTATGGTGTAGAATAGACTGCGCCTGGACTTTAATAATCTGCTCATTGCCTTTGTAATACAAGATGGCGAGAGCCAGTTTCTCTTCCCGGGTCTTTTGTGCGCACAGGACTTCTCTCTGCTTTGTCCGCCTGTTCATCAACCTTGCACATCACTCACACGTCACACCCCGTGGGTTCATCTTCTTCCTCTAGACAGGAGCTCCCTCCTCCATCTCTCCCAGCCCTTTGCATTGACTGCTTTGTGTCGTCTTTATCACTGTATGTGTTGTTTTATTTATCTGTGTGGGACTGAGGGCTCGTCAAGGCCGGGAAGCATGCTTGGCAGTGTTAGCATCCCACACAGCACCTGGCCTAGCCTACCTGGTGAGGACACAATAAGTTTCTGTCAGCTGACAGGGTTGCTGCATTGGCTTTGACTAGTGATGATTCCAGGCATGGCACTGCCTTTACCTGCCTCCTTTACAGGGGTCATTAGGAAGCTGTTAAGGAGCAAATGTATAAAGACTTTTTTTTTAAACTCTTAAAACCGCACAGAGTATTATCATCTGTAACTGTGGTAACTATTCAAATTAGTGTCAATTAACTTCTGGCAGCACCCTTCAGATTCCTTATCTCTGACATTAGTTTGTCAGGATGAGGTAATGTGCTTTTTCTAGGTACAGTTGTCTTTGAAGAGATTGGCAGTGTTTCCTGCTTGTAAACAAAACTGTCATACATGGGACCATGACAAAGAGAGATGAGGAGGCCAGAAGTCTGTGCAAACACTTGAATCCCTTTCAGCCATGAGGAGCTGCATGCGTTCTGGCGAGTAAATTAGCCTTCCACTCTGCTCCTCTGCAGCTCTGCCAATGAAGAGGGCCAGAGAAGCCTCCTCATGGGTGCTGCGCCCCAGAGGTCTAGTTTGGTTCAGGTAAAAATGTCATCTTCTCTAGAAATCTTTGATTCGAGCTGAATTATTTTGTTGTTAATTGAAAACTATTTTTTTAATGAGAATTTTATATATGAATATTGTATTTATATCGTTTCCCTGTCCTCCCTCCAATTACCCCTGTGTCCCCTACCCCTTGTTCAATTTCACGGCTCTTATTCTTTAATTAGTATTATTCAATAACTGTGTATATAAATGTTTACATGCCACCCGCTAACATTGCTGAGTGTGGCTCAGATGTGTTGAGAGATGACCTCTTGGGATTGGCTAACTGTCTGTGAGGGTGCTTCTCCCTAGAGCATCCTGATTTTCCCTTTCTCAGAAATCACTCATTGCCCGTAGCTCTTCTTCTAGGAGGGAAGTCTTGTGAGAATTCCCACGTCCACTTTGGCATGCCAGTTGTTTTGCTGTCGTTTTCAACGTTTTGTTTGGCAAACATGTTGTTGAGATTTCCTATGTGCGTATATAAAAGACACTGTCTCCCATCTTTGTCCTCTTGCTCTTATAATCTTTCTGCCGCCTTTCTGCATGTTTCTATGACCCTTGGGTGTAGGGTTTAAGCTATAGATGTATCAGTTGGGGTTAGGGACCCCATGGTCAACTGTTTTCTGAATTTTGACCAGTTGTGACTTTCTGTAATGATCTCTTGTCTGGTGTTGCTGTTACTGAATAATAATAATAAAAAAGGCCACACTTACTTTTGGGAATAAGGATAAGTACTTAGAAGGCAGTCATAAATTATACTGGTTTAGCAAGTTGGAAGTAATAGGTTCTCTTGAATTCTTTAAGTAAGCATATTAACAAGATTAAAGTATTTAGATATATAGAAATACAGGGAATGATGTCAACACCACGCCCACTTCCCACATTAAACAAATACTGCCTTTTCCCCCATCTGTTTGGATCTTCCTTCCTTCCTTCCCTTCAGACACACCAAAGGCAGTGTGCTGAGCCCCCTCCTTTCCCCAGATCCACCCTGTGCCCCACCCCTGCTCCTGAGAGCGGCTGTAACTTCTTCCAGGAACCTCTACCTGGTTAGTCTGTGAGCTGAGTTCTGAGGCAGTCGAGACCCCATCTCTCTGCCTGTGCTGTTCAGAGCCTACCCTGAAGCCCACCGCCCAGGAATCTCCACCTGGTCTGCTTAGACTAGCCTTGGGCCAGGGAAGCAGTGCAGACTTGGAGGATAGCGTGTCTCCACATTCCTGGCATCCTGGGAAGGAGGGTGGAAGGCCGTGCGGTCTCCTTGAAATGTACAGGATGTATTTCCATGCAGAAATTTGGAGTTCCAATATGGAAACTTGACCAATACAGTGGTCAACTGTTTTATTTACAAATAAACGTAGCTCACTAACATGTAAACTTAAGATGTCCTGTGTGTGTAGCTCTTTAGATGACTTCCTGCTGATTAGGGCTGTGGAGTTCCTGGGGCAAGTCCAATCTGTCGTCAGAATATCTCCAAACGCAATCCAGCAACTAAGCAGCAGCAGGGGGAGCAGCAGCCACCATGGGGCTCTCGAATTTATACCCTGTCCAGAGCCCCCGGAATTCCAAATGTCAAGGCTGGCAAAAACCTCTCGACTCTCAGATCATGAGGCAAATCAGTTATCGGGTTGTGGAAAGTTTGAGGCAACGCCGTATCTCACACCTGGGATTAAGACAAAAAAAAAAAAAACACTCATATTGACGTAACTGGGTTTTCTAAGAACCCGACATTCTCACGACAGTCTCTCTAGCCCCCAGTTTCCTTCTCCTTACCTATGTGGTCCATCCTATTAGGCCTGGTTTTCAGGAGAACGAGACCACACAAATGGGTCTTAGGCACTACTAATAAAACCAGTTTGTCTTTCCAGAGGCAAATATTTGGGGTTCAAAGGCTTTGTAATTGTTGCCTTTGAGTGGTAGGAGGCTTTTGTAGGGCTCTTAACGGATTAGCCTCAGATAATCATAGTGCATCAATGGTAATATTCACTGTGCACATAGTAGCTCACTTAAACCTCATAACAGTATTCTAAGGGAAGCTAGTGACCAGCCTTGTTCAGGGTCACATGGCAAGAAAATGATGTGATGTTTTCAAGTCCCAAATCTGAATAAAGCAGACCATCCATTGAAGAAATAGGGCAGAGAGATCCATCTTGGAAGTTGGTGCAGACATAGCTTTCTTTCATACCGAAGGTCTCTCTCTCTCTCTCTGATGTGTGTGTGTGGGGGGGGCGGCATATGGAGATGACCGGCTTGTGTGAGGTGGAGGCTGTTTATATGTCACATGCAGGTTGTGGCTGACCCAAAGGGATGGGAAGCAAGCTCACAGGCAGGAGCCTATCCGCAGGAGCCTCTGAGATGTGTGGGGATCCATGCTGGGGAAACTGCCTGCAGTGTGGCTGCAAATGAACCGTTCATTTTCCCACCGCCTCTTGCAATTTACCGAGCACTCTCCAGGCGTCATGCATAGCTTGCAAGTATCGGGACAGGGGCGGCTGAAGCCTCAGTTGTTTGACACCCACTCTGACTTCCCTCGCTGCACCCCCCTTTCTCACCACGTCTGTCTGTATGCACCTCAGGAATCTCTACTGAGCAGTTGTCTAAATACCAGCATGCAGCCAGAGAGGAGGGAACTGTGGTCCTGAGGCTCGCAGGCATGCTCAGAGAGCGAAGGGGAAGCACTTGGCAGCACTTTGGAGTCGTCCTTACCCAGTGCCTCAGCTTCCCCACCTCCCTCAGTCCAGCCTCAGTTCAGCAAACGCTCATGTGACAGGAAGTGGCCCTCAGAGGGACTGGAGGGTCTCACGATGATAATAAAGTGAGTGCTGTTTAGGCTGGTGGCCCTGGTGGCATCCGCTCCTCCGCTTTAGCCATCTCACAGCCCACCCTTTGTGGGTGCCACTCTCACCTGATTCCGAATCAACCAAGTGGGACTGACGTTGAGTTACAGATACATCACCACGTTTGGATGACAGGTCTCTCAGGGAGGTGGTGATTGATAATTTAGTCCACCTCCATAGAGCCTAGGCTCTGACTGCCTAGCAGGCCTGCCCAAGGGCAGGAGGGGGCTGTTGGGAAGAGTGGGAGCTGGAACCCTAAAATCCCATCCAACCACTTCCTGGGTCGTTGTTTTCTGCCAGGTAAATATTGCTTAGGTGCCCAGTTTAGGATTAAAGTGACAAGATGGAACTTGTACCAAGGATGCAACTGATGGCCCGTGTCAGCTGGTTGGAGTTAAAAAATATATTTTAATTTGTTTAGCTCTCTGGGGAAATTATCTGAACCTGCGCGTGCTAATCAACTTTCACAGGAGCTTTCAAGGAACCCGAAATGAGTCAAGCAACAAAATGAGATTTTTAATCTACATAAATACAGAAATCTTTGGCTCCCCCCTTTGAGAAGGAGATTAAAAAATTCTAATTCATTCCTCCTTCCTGTCCCCAGGACTTTGCCATTAGCAGCTTTTGGAAAATGATCATAGCATTCAAATCTTGCACAGTCCCCCCCCCCCCTTTTTGCTGTAATTTTATATCAGAAGGTCAGGAGCTATGGCAAGTATACACACACACACACACACACACACACACACACACACACACAACTCCCTTTATAGGAGAAAACAGGCCTTATAGGATTGATGGATTTGTTCAAGTTCATGTGGCTGAGGGGGTTGCAGTCATGTCTAGGACCCAGTTCTTGCAGGAACTGGTTCAGACTGTCCATCCTCCAGCCACCTCCATGGTAGAAGGATGGACAGCACTGTCCTAGAATCTACAGGAGAACGGAGTTCAAGGCCAGGCGGATTTTATATTGCCACCTCTCTTATCAGCTAAGATAAACCAGGTTCAGTAATGGCAGCTTGTTTATGCCTGGTCCTCAAGGGGCCCAGAGACTCAGTGAGGTGGCCCTGAGTGTCCTTTGGTTTCCTGTCCCCACTCTGTGAGCAGGAGACTTGAGGGTACCTTTAGGAGGCAGCGGAGGACAAGAGTGATGTTGACTTTTAAGTCCTTCAGCCCCCAAATAGCAAGAGTCAACAGCCTATCATGGCCGCGAGGTTGGTTAAGTTGCACGGCTCTGCCCATCTGCACTGGCACAGTGAAATCTTAGCTCCTGTGTGTAGAGAAGGAGAGGAAACCCAGAGAACCCAGTGACTGTAAACCACAGCCTGTAAACTCCAGCAGTCTGCACTGCAGGGCAGGCTTCCCATGGGACAAATGTGTGTGTCACATATCCCCGGGAGCTTGCCCACTCACCAGAAATTACTCTGAAGTGTGTCTCGGTGTTCATCGACAATTCTAGATGTGACCCTCACATCTGAGCCCTGCTTTCCTTACCACTGGTCCCAGTCCTGTGGAAACAAGTTAAAACTCCGAAGTTAGGTCACACAGATCTTTAATTCAATGCTCAAGAGGCAGAAGCAGGTGGATCTCTCTGAGTTTGAGGCCAGCCTGGTCTAAATAGTGAGCTCCAGGCTAGTCAGAGCTATACAGTGAGACATTGTCTCAAAAACAAAACAAAACAAAACAAAACAAAACAAAACAAAACAAAACATAACAAACACTCCCACAAAACCCTGAAACAACTTTCAACAGAACTAAGGAGTCCTGATTTGGTCTTGGCTCTTTTCAGCCCTTCCTTTACCTTCAGCACATTTCAGGTTGGTTTTTCCCCACTCTATTCTGCTAAGGGAAACCATTGGTACATGCTCAGTCGCCTTCTCTTCCTTCCCCTCTGCTATTCTTCCCTCCATTTCATTTCTCACTGTTTCCTCTGCCTTTAGATGTTTCTTCCACACTCATTTTCTTCGAGTTAACACCTGTTCTATATTTTATTTCTATTTACTTATTTCTCTTATTTTATAGTTCTGGGCCTCATGAATGCAAGGCAAGAGCTCTCGCTTTGGTGCATGTGTGTATGTGTGCATTATATGTGTTCTCATGTGTTTGTGCACGTGAATGGGGTCCAGAGCTCAATGTCATCAGGTCATTTCCTTGATCACCTCTTTTTTTATTTTTTAGAGGAGTTTTTCAATAAGCCTGATGCTCTTATTGCTTTGGCTAGATGCTGACTAGCTCTGGGCTCTGGGATCCTCCTGTCCTGTTCCCTGCCCCGTCGTTGGGATTACAGACATGCCCTGACTTTTCCATGTGAGAGCTGCGCCTAGATCCATGTGCTTGTTCAGCAGACAGCTGACTGGCTGAGACGTCCGTCTCCCCATCTCCACAGTGTGCCCCCTTTTTGGTGAGCAAGTGATGAAGTTATGGTTGTAATGTAGACGGGTGTAGGACTGAACATAGTTTCTCAAGGGCTTTTGCCTTTCTTAGCAAGTGAAACCAAACATGTGAAGAATGGGACACAATAGTTAAATTTTCTTATAAATGAAATTTGTAGCAGGTATTCTAACTGCTAGTTTAGAAACATGGAAGATTGTTTAACTGATTTTAATAACACAACATAAAGTTCATACATTTGATAAAGTCATCATACAAGTATACAGATGAATCATATTGCCTTTTAGAAGTATGTTCAGATAAACAAGACATGAAGATAAGCAAGTTATCCTTAAATACATGAAGAATTTAGAAGAGAAAGGTTTTCCCCATGTCATTTGAAGAAGGAAAATTATAAATTTTAGACATTATTCATGGTTATCAAAACAAATTTTAAGGATTGAAAAATATTTAACTCTGGTCTCGGGGTGTAGTTCAGTGGCGGATACATAGATAACATTTGCAAGACCCTTCACTCTTGCCAGCTACTGGATTTTTATCATAGAAGCCATGTTTATATATGCCATCCTAACTGTGCAGACTACTCCTTGGGCTGAGGAAGATGAACCAATGGCGGCTCTTACCTGTAAGAGGCCCAGGACCTTGCTGTAGTCTGGGAACACCCGAGTGGGTTTGTTTGGTTGATGAATGTACAGACAGATGGCTCAACGGGGCCAAGAAAGCTTAGAGCTGTGCCGGTGTGAGGTAGCAAGTCGGTCTTCTGCCCTGGCTGTAAGCTTTGGATAAGATACTTATTTCTGAGCTTGAACCTCGAGTCTTCTGCCCTCAGCATCAGTGCTGACCTGGGTGACGCCCTGGACGAGTGTCTCCTGTCCCATTTACCTTCCTTAGACATGGAAGGAAGGTGTTAGGTACTTAGGTGTTAAGTAGCTTGCCGTTTCTCTCTCAAGGTCTGAACTTAACAATGGTGAGAAGCTCCGGGATTAGGGGTCTGCCCTCCACACTAGCTGTGATCTGATGGGTGCAGAGCTCCAGCTGGATACGAGTGTTCTGGTGTCAGGTGGTGGTGCTGGCTTTGCAACTTGGGAATGCATGAGGTGGCGTTGAAAGGGTCACTAACAGGCGGTCAAAATGGCTGATGTTGTGTATATTTACCACAATTAAAGTAGACTTTTACTAAAAAGCGTACTCTTAACTCAAAAGATGCAAACGGGATGCTAGCTGAATAAAGCTCTCAAAATATACCAATAAGCCGCATAGCACAGTGTCATTTCTGCAGACTAGGATGGCTGTTGAGACCAGGTAGCATTCTAGTTTCCTGGATGCTGCTTATTTAAATTGGAAAGGGGACTAATATTAGCTCCTTCTGATTCCCACACTTCTTTGCCCAAAATGAAAATTCATGTTAGTGATCCCTGGATCTGTTTTGTTTGTTTGTTTTTTTTTCCATCTTACAAAATTTGCTTTAAAAAATTCCTGGGTAAGGGGGTCTCCCCTGTTCCTCAGAACAGGAGAGATGGGATGCAGGAGGGAGGTAGGACTGAGAGAAGAGGGAGGGGCCTATGACTGAGATGTAAATTATATCAATTCATTAAAAAAAAGTAAAAAAAAAAAATCTAGGTTGCTTTTTGTTCCTGTGTTTACAAAGCAAAATTCAACTTCCCCAATTCACTTCTACCCCAGGCATCTAAATAGCTAGATGGCTGTTTCTTCAGACTGATGTGCCAGCATTGCTGCTTCCCATATAATAAGTGTGGACCAAAGCATGATTTGAGGGAGTGTTGACAAACCCGAAGCAGCTTGACTGCCCCTCCCACCCCTTCAAGGGAACCAAGTGGCCTGAGATCCGGGTACATGCCCTGCTTTCTTGTTGCTTCCTTTGAGAGCCGTGGCTGGGGCTCCCATTCAGGAGCACATACTGGAGCCGTCGGTGATCTATGAGTCCTGCATTTCAGGGCTGATTTGGACTTTCTAGCTTCCCCTGCCAGAATTTTGCTGCTCTGTTTTTTTGTTCCTTGCTCCTCAACTGGAGAAAAATGAATCTGGAAATGTGCTTAGAAACAGACACACTGTGCTCAGTTCTACATTATTAAAAGGCCTGAAGAGCTAGGTTTTAATTTTCACGTCAGTACTGAGGAGAGTTGAGCAGAAGACTCTGCCCACTGCAGATTCTGAGATTCTACCTAATAAATGGTGGAATTAAGGGCATCTCAGATCCCTTACATTTTTTTCCTGCCTGACAAGCCCAGAGGGCTCATTGTCTGTGGGTTTTCGCAGGGCCTCTGCCATCCCCCAGGGTTGATTGATCTGTTTATTCTTAGCTTGAGGCCGGAGCTGGGAGGGAAGCAGTTTGTTTTGGGCACTGCTGAGAAAAACAGACTAATCACCTAAATACCACCTGGGGCAGTGAGGTAGCTCTGGATGAAACTGGAGGAGCCTGGTGCCTTTCAGTGGAATGTGGAGGAGGAAGGAGCTGGAGGTGATATGGAGAAAGGTGCGGCCAGTAGCCAGAGCGGCAACTGGGCTGCCAACGGAATTCAGTTACTTTCTTTTTTCCAGAGCAAGACCTCATCATGCTGGGCCTTACTGTTCCCCTCAAACAGCCCCCCTGGGGGTCTGTTCAGGGCAGGTGTGCCAGGCAAGGGGCCTCCGGCTCTGAAGCCCCAGGGCTTATCTTTTTTGATAACATGTTGAAGATTTACAGATGAATTGAATTTAGGCCGAAAACAAGAATACTTTGGTAAAACAGAAGGGCTGTTGGGCTTCCTCCGAAACTTCTAAGCAAGCAGATGTGTTTTCCATTGCCGGGTCACGCTCGCCCTGATTTCCAGGCTGGGCCTGCATCAGGGCCGCTCTCCAGAGGCATCTTTACCCAGAATGCGGTGAGACAGATCCTTTGTCTCTGCCAGCTCAGATTGTCTCTGTCGCCAGGATGAAGAACTTGAAGCAGGTCTGAGAGCTCCCTGGGTATTAAGATTTAACTCTGGGCCAGATCAGCAAACATTTATTGAGTACACACAGAAGACAGGACCCACCCTTGTCATTGGCTTGTGGGGGTGGGGGGTGGGGGGAGTGAGGCAATATAATGAATGGCTGGCAAATACAGGTGTGAATTCCACTTACCCCCCCCCACCCCCCAAGACAGGGAACAGGAAAGTTTGGGAATGGTGGAGTTCAGCCAGGGCCAATGGAAGTATTCTTCGGGAAGCTTGGCCAGCCATCTCACAATGTTCCCAGGGGGGTTCTGCACCCCAAGAAGTGAGTGTCCTGGTGGACTTCAGAGCCCTTTCTGCTCCCTAACCTCTGCAGGTGGTAGACCAGGACTGCAATTATCCCAGAGCTGAGAGATGAGATTTCCCAGCTCTGGTCTCTGTGTGGAGGCAGCAGGGGGAGGGAGGGAGGTGTTTTGTGACTACTCAGGGTCATAAGGCCAAGTCAGAAAAGCAGTGAGGATGAGTTGGGGAGCGGCTGGCATACGCATTAGAGGCCCAGGGTGAATACTGTGTAAACGATACATAACTTAATTCCTCTGCCTGTTGGGTGTCTGTCATCCCTGAGATTTCCCAGGGCCAGAAGAGGTCAACATGAGCTAGTGTGACGAGACCTAGCCAAGCAAGGTAAAGGATTTCTGAGTGTGGAGGAGGATCAGCCTGAACAAGGCTGACCAGAGAAACAATGGATTCTACTTTACTCCGAGGAGGAGGGAGAAGCTTTGTAAGCGGGTGGAAAAAAAAGTGAAGAACTGTCTTGGTCACGGTTCTTTTGGGACTGTGTAGGAATGGTGCCTTTCTTCCTTGTTAGTTAGCAGCTTTGGCTTAGTGGGAAATCTAAGGTTCCCAAAGTATCATTCAGTGGGGAAGAGTTTGGGGATTTGAGGGGCTGGGGAGAGACGTGGTATAAAATGTAACTCCAGGTGACTCTTTAAGTTGGAGCACACATTCTGAGGCTTGGCAAGAGGATGAAGCTTTGGCTTTGCAGAGGCAGGGGACGGCGGAGGCCTGCCCTCTGCCTGAGACCGAAGTCGCACGCAAAGGTCCAGAAAAAGAGGTCAGTTGGCAGCAGGCTGCAGGCTGTGGTGTTGGCTCTCTAAGGGTCCTCACCTGGGGCAGGACACACAGGTGAGGGTTCATGCTGACGACACTGCTCTGCTACCAAGGAGGTGGACTCAGAGGGGTGGAGCTAAGTGCGGCCATGAGCGTTCTTCTTCCTCTGTGTCCTCCCTGCCCCGGTACCAGAAATCTAATCCAGCCAGGTCACTATGGCCATTTCGTTTCCCCTTAGATATGACCCTGGGTTAACAAGGAAAGTGTACACTGAACACACATCACCACAGCTTTACAATAGCGTCCACTTACTCACTTGGCCTCCTGAGACTTGAATCCTTGTCCGTTCATGGGCAACTTCAAGACTTTTCACAGCTGTCATTGAGTAGCATAAACAACAGCCTGCAGAAGAGCAGGTGACGGTATGGCAAGCTGCGGGGCTACATCTTGCTCAGCACTGCTCATGCAGTCTTCCGCCACTGGCCACACGCCAGGCCTGACAAACAGCCACGAAGCTGACTTATCACAAAGTGATTTTTAAAACTTACACTTGAGGTTAGTCCCTTGCCGAATCTTTTGTACTTAGCAAAGTGATTATTGCAGTAAATGATGCTTCTTGGCGGGATGTTTTCCTGTCCCCAGATTATAGAGTACCCAGTGCCGTCTGAGTTCTGTACCATGCATCTTCATCTCACAGGGTCTCTGTCCTTCCTGGGAAAATGTATCTACAAATGGTCAGGAATGAACCTTGCTGAGAACAGCAGGCCATTTCCAGGGGGTTCGTTTGTGTGAATGCCAGGTCTCATTACTTATAAATAAAACACTGCCCTTTCTACAGTGGGGGCAGGAGAAAAAAAACCTTTTAGCTGAAAGGGCAGCCCCGTGGCCTCCGGAAGCTGCACACCGAAGCAGGGTTAGACTCAAGAGCCCAGGGAGCTTCCCAAGGTGGGTTAGGTGTCCCTTCCTCAAGGGGCAGTGGTTTCAGAGCCTGGAAAGGCCATCTTGAGGCTGTTGCTCTGTCTTCTGTTTACATTTCCTTAGAGCACACATTTGCTCCTACCTGAACGTTTCCTAACAATGAGATGACATTGTCTTTTTAGAAAGAAGCATAAGCTGAGCGTGTTTAGGGCAGGACACGACTGTTTACGAAGTATGTATGCTCTTGGTTGCATGTGATGGGCAGCCCTGTGAGGTCAGCCAGCAGTGTTATTTGTGTTTGTTTCAGGTGAGGACCAGGACACTCAGGGCAGCTGTGATGTGATGTCTGTGCCAGAGTCTATGCTCAGTGGCCTGGGCAGGCTGGCTCAAGCCCAGGACCTCAGAGTCATAGTCCAGGGCTATTTCTGCAAAACCTCTTTGTAACTTTTGTTCCATAGAAGTTTAGGTATATACAAAAATAATCTGAGCAAAACCCAAAATGATTCTCTAAATTGCCCTCTCTCCTCACTTCCTCATTTCTCAGCATCTTTGTATTTTTGCAGTGCGTTTGTTATGACCAGTGAGCCAAGGTCAGTTGATTAGTATCAACGAAAGCTCGAGGCTCATGGTAGTGCCCGGGCCTTGTGTTATGAAGTCTGTGGGTTGGACAAATGTATAGTGCCGCGTATCATGCAGCGTAGGTCTTGAATGCTGATACCGGTCATACTCTCTCATTGGGCATATGTGTGCGTCATACAAAGGAATTCTGTTGTTCTAAACATCCCATCCACTCAATTGCAACCTCAAGTACAAACCCCCCTCTGGCCTCTGAGGGCATCTATGTGTACATGTTCATCCTCCACGTACTCACACATACATGCTCATAAAGAACAAAATAAATCTCTAAAAACTCTTTTCAGTGCTGGTGTAGTAACGCACACTATGCTCTCCTGTAATGTATGGCTGTCAGGAGATAGTCTTGCTTGTTGTGATTGAGGAAAGACCTTGCTCCACACGCTAAGAACAGAAAACAGCAGCGGAAGCTTCCTTGCTCCCATTGGACAGCCTACCAACTTGAGGCATGATGGCCACCCTTCCAAGAGAAAGACTGGAAAAAACGCAGCATGGTAACTGTCTGGACCACTGAACGCAGCATCTCTGACCACTGAAGCCAATGGCGTGGGTTCCATCCCCACGCATGTCAGCGTTATTTTGGAATTCGCTTGTAACCGGTTGGAGTTTCATAATCTGTGTAGATATACTCACCTAGGTTAGAAGAGGAACTAAGAAAGTGTGTTAAGCCCTCATCACCCTCCCTCTCCAAATCCAGGACAAAAACAACTCTAACACATACCCTACAAGAGCAGACAGATCTACACACTGTTTCTGTGTGTGTTTGGAGGAGCTTAGACTAGCATTGGGGGAGGGAGAAGCTACATTCTGTAGTCAGCAATCGAATGGTCAGGGGCCAAAAAAGAGCTTGTAGCAACTGATGTGTAACACCGATCGATGCCTACTTCCTGTGTATATTTAGTTGCTGCATTTTCTCTTTGTTAGGCTGGTAGATGCTTATAATGATTAGAAACTCCTAAGGTGATAAAAAAAAATGATGATTTAAAACTTTTGTATTTTTTTAAGTGAGCAAAGAACCATGTTCAGAAAATAACCAAGGATCTAGAACTCACCCATGGCTCATGCTCCTTCCTGCTGATGCATTGGATATGGCTTAAGAATCATTTCATCTGTGAGTCTGAGTATAGCAACGTGAATTTTGGATTAGCACTAGGAATATTTGCACAGCTTCATGTGTGTCAGTCAAGCAGTGTGTGTGTGTGTGTGTGTGTGTGTGTGTGTGTGTGTGTGTGAGATACAGGTTGTTGTAGAGGTTTATGGCCCAGCGATTGTTGCAGGGCTTGAGCCATAGCTCCTCTGTCTATTATCTGGAGACCAGGGCCTCTGCTGCCCATCCTTGCTTCTCGTAGTTAACCAGAGACCAAACAAAGATTTAAAATAGTGTACCACGTTGTAAGCAGGCTTTCCTGCTGAGCTGGGCTGAAGCACAGACCACCCCTTCCCTCTTAGAAACATAAACCATTGCAATAAAGATGAGGAAGGCTGGACAAGATCTGGTGGGTGTGATTTCCCTAGGAATGAGGCATGCACATTTCGTTGGTTTGCAGTAAATCTGACTGATGTTTTCCAAAGGTAAACTGAAAGCCATCAAGTAGTGGACTTTATCTCTCAGCTTCATTTTTATTGCCACAACTGTGTTCTGTTTAGAAAGCAAACAGGCCGTTAGAATATCCCAACAGAAATGCCGTTAACATGATTTAGTAGGTGGGTTATTTAGTGTTCATTAGCAAAGGCACAGCATTTGTGGACAGTGGTGAGTTTGCTTTGCCTCTCTCGAATCCAGTGAAATGCCCTTTATTTCTTCCCACCCAGGTGGTTACCCTGCCTCAGCCCGGAGACTCAGATTCCAACGGCTGTCAGATTTACTCCAGATCCATCAAACACAGGTCCTGGGCCATTTTCTTTTTCAGTTCCTTCGGCCCTGCAGTGCTTGGAAATGTTGACTTTTAGGGAGAGGCCAAGAAAAGCCTGACTGTGTGCCAAGGCTTTGGCTGTGGGCTTGGCACCGAAAGGGTCAGCTGGTGGGGATGGGGGACCACTGGCTTCCAGGGCACACATCTCACAAAGGTGATTCAGAACAGCCTTTCAGTATCCATGGATTTAGCAGGCCTCACCCTCTCTTCAAAATTACCTTCAGGATTTGACAAATCTGTACGTTTGTCTATGTTCTCAAAAAGTATCCTGGAGCTAGAAGTGACTTTAAAATCATGTTTGGCCAATTTCAGTTCACTCTCTGTCTTTGTGGACCAAGAACAGGCCTCAAGAGGCCCAGCGATTTTCAGGGTCCTCTCCTTGCCTTCCTAGTCACCCTTCTTCAGTCTTTCTTTTCCCTCTTACCCTTTGTCTCTCTCCTTTCTTTCTTCACTAGTTAAACTCTGAAGGGAACACACAGTGATGTTGAAACCAGCAACAGAAGCAAGCTGTGTGAGCTCTGGAGCCTTAGACAGCAGGAGTTGGGAGTGTGAGAGCTTCTCCAGGAAGCAGGCTGCAGGATGCTGCGCCGTGTTGCTTGGATTGCCTCTCCAGGTCTTGGACCGGCCCAGGCAAAAGGAGGGGTCTGCAGCTTCCTTTAATCTTTTGATAATTCTGCCTCTCATTAGAACTCGTCATATTTCTTCCTTCATTCCTCTCCCCATTCCTGCCCTACAACATGTTAAACACACCTGAGCATTTGAACCCGAAGCCTTCTTGGAAGCAAGCCTTCAATATTCAATTTGGTGTCACATTGGTTGTCTTACTTGTTTCCCGTCTTACCTGTTTATTTCCCTTGGGTTTTTGTGTGTTTGACTCATCTGTTTTGGCCTGCCCTCTCCTCCCAACTCCTAGCTATGAGCCATCCCTAGAAATCATCCCTTGGCAGGGGACACAGTAAGGAATCCTGACTCCCAATACTGTGTGCTGAAAAAGGGTCTTGGACCCTTATGGCGACAATTCCCATGCATCAGACATCTCTTATGTGTTCTGCCTTACCAGGACCTCAGAGGGCTCTGGAGCCTGGGAGAATCAAGAGCCAATGTCTTGCAGTGCTAATCATGGGGGAGTCGAGCCACTGGCCTCTTCCACAACAACTGCAGAACATTAGCATGCTTGAAGCCATTTTTTTTTCTATTAGGTTATGTTCTCTTACACCTTAACTTTAGAAAAATGTAAAAAAAAATGCACGTACACTTTCTCAAGGACAATGCTTTCAGTAGTAACGTGGCTTTTATCGGACATCAAAACCGTGCGGCTTCTAGCAAGGAGTAAAGGTCTATCCTGGGATGGAAGGAATATCTTTATCTCAGACCTGCCAGGGAACACTTGAGGGGAGAGTGGCAGTGAGGAGACTATCTGGACCTGTCAGGACAGTGACAGGAGGTGAGCTGCAGGGGTCCTCCTGTGAGAAACTCCGATGACAGAGCTATGTTTAGCTGAAGAGGCTGAAGGAAAGGGGTCTTGTGATCTTAGCTAGTGATCTTAGCTATTCACTCTTCTGTCGCTTGGTGCATGGTGTAACGGGAGAGTCAGCTACTCATCTGGGATGATTCTCAGGCTACTGTAAAAAGTCAGTGATTACTCTAGGACTCAGGTGTGCTTTGTAGCTAGAGCTCCACCTGTTTCTCTGGCGATTTTTGTCTTTGTTTTCAGTGCTACAGATGAAGTCTGGGGCTCGAACGTGCTAGGGGAGTGCTCTGCCACTGAGCCCCTCACTTCTGTGTTTGTGTTGTATAGATGAGTGGTCTTGTGCATGTGTGTGAGGGTGTGTGCCTGTATGTGGAAGACAGCGGAGGATGCGGAATGGGCACCTCTGTCCCTCTTTATTTTTTTTCGAGACGGGGTCTCTCGATCAATCTGGAGCTTGAGGTTTTTCATCTAAGCTGGGTGGCCAGCCAGCCTCAGCAATTCCCCTGTCTCTGCCCCTTGCCCCCAAGAGATGAGGTTATAGGCGTTAGCAGGCACACTCAGTCTTTGTGGGTCCTGTCGATCCAAACCCGGGTCCTCATGACTGTCTAACAAGCATCATTACCATCCCCTGAGCCACCCCTTGGAGGTCTTCTTTCCATGTATTTCTCCTTCTGAGCATATTCCTCTAGCAGAGGCCAAGACCATGAGTCAGCAGCTGCATTTTTGGCGGGTTGGACTTCCTTTCTCGCTAGCCACCTGCATACCTGTGTGTGAGATGGATCGAACGCCCACGTCGGCTGTCAGCCTCGACTGCCCAGAATCCGCGCTCTGTCTGTGGTGTGACTGGTACATTAACTAGCTGATTGGTGACAGCTGCCTGACAGGAGGCTCCTGTCCGTGGACGTGGTGCCTCCCACCACGGCTTTATAAAGCGCTGGCTCCTGCGAGCCTGAAAGGCCACGTCACTCATTGACTGCCACTTCTGGTCTCCTCCTGAGCAGGGCATGGATGCCATGGATGGGCACCGGGCTTAGGCAAGCATAGTTGTCTCTCAGCAGAAGCCATGAAGAGCTGCCTCGGAGTAACCTAGGATACTCATGGTCTGCACTGCGGCTCTCTGGGTATCCACGTGCATTCTGAGCTGTAGTGTGTGTGCTTAATGATAGAATCTACTAGAGAGCAATGTTTGCTGATTTCTTGTCATTTTGTAGGTCTGTGCAAAAGCCACCGGATTGAGGATTAAAGTGAGGGTGTCTGGCCATCATTGAACACACCAGCTGAATTCATAGGCTCTCAGAATATTGGTTCTACCGTTTATGTGTGTTCTCCTTTTCTGGAGGCCAGAGGGGCGTGGGAGGTGTCCCTAGAGAATGCTTCCGGCAATGTGCACCTTCCTTCGTGGGCACTGATGTTTTCCCTGCCAGCTTCTTCTCAGGGTTGGGCTTCATCTACTGTCAGGCTTCAGGGAAGCGGCTGCATTTCCGGGCAGTAACACTGGTCAGAGTGACACTGGCAGCATCAGTGCATGAAAGGGAAGGGCAGGGGCCATTTTTGTAGCACTCTGTCCTTCCTGTCTGTAGTTCTGCATCTCTCTACTCGCTACACTGTCTTCTGGGTATTTTAAAGCATACAGACAAAGCACCGGAATGACTGAACTGGGAGAGGCTAGAACCCCCAGGAGATCCCCTGTGTGGTGGGGTACAGTCTACTTCTTTCCCTTCCACCTCTCCAATGGCCAAGGCGAGAGGCCAGACAGCGTCCATCTTGAGGGCATCCATTTCCCATTCATTTCTCTCTCCTGATGCTGCAAGCTCTGTCCAGGCTCCCAGCTCTTTTTCTTTTGTACATTCCAGGTTCCTCGGATGGGATGATATGTAGCAAGCATGAATTGGCCAGTTATCCACACAACGAATAAGACCAAAGAAGGCTTTACTGTAATCGTTTCTGTCAGTTTTCAGAGTGAATACCACTCTGAAGGGCCTGAGGCTTCATGTAGCATTGTCATTTTTCAGAGCACAACTCCCCTCTCCCTTTCCCCCCCACCGTAGTGGAGGGTTCTGTCTTCTCATGGCCAGGGTCCCTCAGGTAGAGTGGGTGTTGAGCAGCAGAATGTCTTCATGTGAAACTCTCCCCAACAATTCTAAGTGGACTCCGCCGGGCAGGCAAGGGGGCACGAAGTCCACAGCCAGCAGCCACATAGCACAGTGAAGATGAGCAACAGGGATGACTGCTGGGGGACGAGGGTAACCTTGACCTTGATATGCCGATATCTGGGGGGATACGTCAGAGCTGTACTGAAGTGACTCCAGGGTGGTGCAAGTCTGCCTTTTGCTGAAGCAGTGGAAGGGCCAGGGTGGGTAGGGCGGCAGAGTAGAGCCTGCCTCTCTGAAGGCCACTCCTGTCTCTCTGCTGCAGGTGATAAAGAGGAGCCTGGAGTTTGTTTTCATGGTGAAGGGGTGAGCACAGATATGCCCCGGTGTCCAGCGTCAGCAGGATGCGCATACACACGTGTGGTACCCACTGTGTTCAGTCAGTAAGTGCCCCAGAGACGGGTGATGTGAGAAAGCTCTTGCGAGCCAGCTTTTAGGATAAGCAGAAGCAAGCTGGGAATTAAGGCGACCCTCATACTCTTCCTTAATGTTGAAACTAAAAGACGGAGATGTCATGGAGTGTGCAAGAAAGGCCTCTGTGGGTGGAGCCTGTGAGAGAAAACACAGACGTGTTAGCTTTCTGTTGCAGGGATGACTCCTAAGGCAAACGATGGAAAGGTTTGTTATAGCTCTGCGGTCTCAGTCCACGGCCACCTGGTCCCATTGCTTTGGGCTTGTGGTGGCTCAGTGCAGCACAGTGAGAATCCTTGGCAGAAGACACCGGCTCACCTCAGGGTTTCTAGGAGCAAAGAGGGGAGGGGGCGGAGTCTCAGTGTCCTCTCTGGGGCACATTCCCAGTGACTTTTCTTCATGAGTCCCCATCTATTAAAGGTTCTGACACCTCCTGGTAATATCAAGCTGAGGACCAAGCCTATGTCACATGAGCCCTTGGGGGACATTCCAAAATAAACCATAACAACAATTATGAGATTTGGTTAAGAAAACTTGAGGGGTTCGCAGTTCCTCATCCATGGCATCCACCCATGGCAGACAAATCCGTGACATCTGTAAGAGAGACAGGGTTTCCAGAGAGCCCCAGGCTGTTGCTACAAAGGAAGCCCTCCCCACCCCCATCTCAGCGAGCGCTCAGCAGTTGGCTCTAAGGCTTCATGTCAACAGAGCCATAGATATGGATAATAAAGAGGTAGACACCCACTGTGTAGTAATCACCGTATATTATTGTTATGTGATGTGAAGTAATGAAATAGTGCATAAAATGTTATGAAATGTTTATGCTTTGACTGTGTGTGATGCCAGGATAAGCCAGGGCTCCGCTCATTAAAGCCAGTAGCTACAATCTCTAAACTAAGATATATTTACATACATACATATATAATAAAATAGAATATATATACATACATGTATATGATTCAGGGAGTAAACCACTTGCTTGGCAACCCTGAGGACCCCAGCCGGGACTCCCAGAACTCACGAAAAAGACAGATGTGGTGGTGTGTATATCCGACCTCAGCACTGGAGAGACAGAGGCAGAAAGCTTCTGTCTATGAGCACTATGAGCACTAGGATTTATTTTCCTCTAGCTTGCTGGCTAGCTCGTCTCAGAACGGTGAGCTCTGGGTTCGGCGAGAGACCCCGTCTCAAAAAGTAAGGGAGGATCGATAAGATGGCTCCAAAGGGAAGACTATTCACTGCCAAGCCTGAAAACCAGAGCTCAATGCCTGGAACACACATGACGGTCAGCGAGAATTAATTCCTGCACGCCATCCTCTGACCAACACACTGTGCCCAGGAGCAACCTGCTCACCCAAGAGGTGAATAAAAGTAGTAAGAGTCAGGCGAGCGTGATAGAGAAACAGCTACCTCCCGTTGACTTCTGGCCTCTACTTGTGCACACACGAAGGCACACGAGGAAGAGTGTACCGGCACACACACGCTGAAAAAAAAAATGCAAGCGGTTTAGAGGTAAGATTTTTGCGTCTGTACGACAGTGCACTTTAGACAATGCAGTGAATGTATGTGCTAGGTCAGTCTGCCAGGCTGTCTTCTGCAGACAGCTGCCACTGGTCATTGTATGAAACACATAGCTGGAAGGTCTGAGCCGTCATGAATCCATTCTAAGAGAGGACTAAAAGTGGCCTAGCTGGGGCCAGCGAGACAGCTCAGCGGCTGCAACCCCAGTGACGTGAATGTGGTCCCTAGCATCCTCATGGTAAAAGAGAGAACCAACTCATGAGGGTCGTCCTCCGACCACACAGATGCCATAGCATGGGCCTAATCCATCAGTCATGCAATAAAAAAAGGAATCAAAACTTTTAAAGTGCTATAACCCACTCCCATCTCTCAAGGTTCAGATGAGCAGTGGGTTGGAAGTGCTGTAGCCTGTTTTATCTATCTATCTATCTATCTATCTATCTATCTATCTATCTATCTATCCATCCCCATCAAGGCTCCTTCAGTCCACGGCAGGACTGGAAGCGAGTCTGTAAGGGAGCGAGCTTCTCAGTGGCTCTCCTGAAGACTCTGTGTGCATCCAGCATGAGTCTATCCAAACCAAATCCAATGGAATGACAGGCAAAACCCAGGGTAGAGTGCCAACATGAAACTTCACAGGAGCTGAGAGGTTTATAGGGCAGCAATGATCAGACCTTTGGCGAGAACTAAAAGGACAGCACGTAGGTGAAAAGCAAGAAGCAGCATGATGGCTGAGCTCAGGCAGTGCAGGAGCTCCCAGCAGACACGGTCGAAGCCTTGTTTGTATCAGCGTTATGTGGCACGGGCAAAGTGGAAAGCACCAAGGGTCCATCAGAGGGTTTACCCAAGGGAAGGCACGAACTCTTTCAGATGAACCTCAAAGCCATTGAACTCGGTGTAATAGTTCAAACACAGCAAGTACGAGCACGGCGGCTCTTATCACAGGGGACATCTGGAGTAGGCAGATCTGTAAAGACAGACTGTGAGATGGTGGTTATCATGAGTTAGGGGAGGAGAAAAGTAAAGGGCCATTGTTCAATGGGTTTGGGAGGATGGGGAAATCCTGGAGGTTGTTGGTGATGAATACCACGGAACTACACCTGAAAGTGGGCAAAATGTAAAACTTTGTGTTATCTGTGTCTTAACAGCCCAGACAATTGGGGACTCCCTCTATTTTCCCACAGATTCTTAACATCTAACTTCTCTAGGTCTTTAGTTATCACCCCTGTAAACACACAGGGAGTAGGGGATATATTTGGGGCTTAATAGGGAGTAAAAAAGGACAGCGGTCTTCTGTTACCCATACAGTGAGGTACAGAAAGCCGTGTGTACACCCACGAGTGTGCCTGTCTACATGTGTGCGTGTGTGTGCATGTGGAGATGTGTGTGTGCGCACAAGCATGTATCATGTATGTATATGCATATGTGTGTGCAAGTGTATGCATGTCTGTGTGTGTGTGTGTGTGTGCATGTGTGTGCGTGCATGTGAGTGTGTATGCGTGTGAGTGTGCATGTCTTTGTTAGCTAGTTTGTTTTCCTGTGCAGAGGAAGTGGCGGAAACTCCTCTGAACATATTGTCTTCTGTCAAAGCAGTTTTCACATCCACAGATGTGTTCCCAGCAATGTTCGTTGCCCACTGGCTCAACTTGTGCTTTGCTCACTCCTGATACCAGGGAAGGCTGTTAAACTGTTCTTTCCTGCCCTTAACTAAGGCTGTTCAGCTCTTGTAGCCTGGCTGATTAATGGCAGGGTAATTGCCCTTCATTTCTTTGTCTTCAAAACATTGTCACCTGGGTCTTTACTGCCCTCAGAGCAGATGTCCTGTGCAAAGAGTAAAATTCCTCCAGAGAGTCTCTGCTTGAGCAACACGTGGGTGAGAAGCCCTAGGGCCCACAGAAAAGGTGACAGGAGGCACAGCCTTGTACATCTGTTGAAAAGGGGCCTCCATCTGGGCTTAGGCCTGGGCTCCCTAAAGAAGTAGAGAACAAGGACCATTCTCCAGAAAGGATTATGGGTACCAGGCAGGTGAGCGGCCAGGAAATAGGAAGAAGGGGGTGTGAGTTTGCAAAAGAGGGTAACTCATTTTTCTGAACGAAGGCCCATGGCTGATGCCTCCTACTGAGACTGGTGGACAATAGAAAACCACAGCTGATTTATTGGACTTCAGATCTGCTTTAGCTGGAGTTTGGGCTGAAGATCTCAGGCCCCAGGCCAGAGTCCCCATTCTGTGCCTGGGATCTACTGGACAGCGGCAGCTTTGTAAAAAGATGACTAGATACGAACAACATGACCTAACAGTACAGACCAGAGAGGCAAGTACAGAGAGGCCTGTCCCGACTGTTTTGGGTCTCCCTGTTGAAGCATTTCCCTTAATCCCACATATGGGGCAGGAGCCCTCCGGAACGAGGGAATTAGAACCTACAAAAAGTAAAAATAAAATAGGCAAGAGGGCCTCTTTATGCATACAGAGAGGCAAGGGAAGGGTGTGTGTGTGTGTGTGTGTGGATTATAGTAGTATTTTTAGGTTTATAGCTGGTTTAGCGGGAAGGGGCCCAGCTTTTTAAGACCCACATCAGGGAAGGAGGAATTCCAGCCGTTGTTGTCCAAGGCAGGCCGGAGTTCAGAGAAAAGCTGCTTCCGAGGCCTTACGTTTCCTGAGCCCCAACACCAGTCGCAGTCACACCAAAGGCGATGTTTTCCGGGCATCAGCTGTGAGTCTGCCTCTGCCAAGTTACGCTGCAAGGATGGTGTTGGTGCCATCCTGTCTGTATAGACGGTGATGGTGCAAAGAGGCCAGCTAAGGCACTAGACCCCATTCACGTGCGGTAAAGCTGGGGTTGCATGGTGAAAGAGTTGGCGCTAATCTGAACTTCCAGAATATTCCCAGGATCTCAGTTACCTTTGAGAAAGAAGGGAACAGCTGAACACCACTGGGCTCAGGATCTGTGAGATGGCCTTGCCTTCCTTTTGCCCAGCTGGCTTCTGGTCTACTTTACATCTTGATTCTGTTGCCCACCTGGCCTTCTGCGCTGGCCAAGCACTGGTCTTCGGACCTCGCAGAAGTGTGGTGGTTTCCCTTGGTATTCCTCTGTAGTCCTCCCGTAGGTTTCTGCCTCCTCTGTGGCCCTCTAGACGCCTGCATCTGATGTATACATCCTGGAGCCCTGCATGTGTGCGCTCACATACGTACATGTGTCTCCTCTCGCTCCCTTATCCATCAGGTGAACCCAAGGGGCTGATATAAGCCTGAGTAACTGGCCTCAGCAGGATCCCTGGAATGAAGCCCAAGAGTCTGAGAGAGTTTGGCTCATGAGGAAGGGAGCTTGAGAAGGGAGGCAGAGTGGAACTCCTTACCTATCACTTCCTGGAGGGAAAGAGCATTCTCCACAGAGAGAGCCACCCCGTCAGCTTCCTGGGCTTTATTCTGCACAGATCTTTAATGTCCTTGGAATCTACTATTTCCAATAATAGGAGACAGGAAGGAGAGACGGCTGCCTAGGGACCAAAGACGTTTGTGTTTAGTACCTCCGGGTACACAGCAAACACCGAGCCGTGGCTGTTTGTGTGCGCTGCCAGCCTCCCTGTATTATGGCAGATCTGGCCACACCACGAAGAGCACCAGATTATTGGTTTGCTCTGAGAGGTCTGCGGTATTGCCTGCTCACAAATGGACACTCGTGACCAGAGGCCCTGGAGGGGAAGTGTATCTTCATACAGTGACAGTGTTGTGGGGCTGCTTCTTAGGAGTCTCTGAGGGGTCCTCCGGGTTACGTAACGTCTTCTTCTGTCCTCACCCCCCTACACATCTCTTGACTTTGGTTCTTTTCTTTCTGGAACACTGCTGATATACCAGTAGTTCTTATATTTTCTTGTCCCCAAGAGGTTGGGGACTGCAAATCTAGCATCATTGACCAGGAAAGATGGCACTTTGTTAATTAGTCCACTTTAAATGAAACTGGAACCCAAGCTAGGATTTCTGTTCACCTCCCAGATTACAGGGATTTATAGCTTCATTAACAGTTGAGTAAGAAGTTTCAAAGCGTCTAAACCCAACCTGACCACTTGAACTCCCCCTCCCTGGCAGTCTGCTAGGCCCCTTGCCTTCTGGCTGGTTTACCCCTCACCTTGGTCTCCCCGGGGGTCACTGTGGGGAGGAAAGAGGGAAGAAATGAGAAACAGAGAAAATTGGCATGAGTGGGTATTCTGGTTTATTAAGTAGAACTGTTGTGGTGTGTGTGTGTGTGTGTGTGTGTGTGTGTGCGCGTGCGCGCTCAGTGTGCTCAGGGGGGGGTCGGCTTTAGAAGTTTTACAACCTGTCATTTAACCTGGAAGTGCTTAGGAAAGTGTGTGTGTGTGTGTGTGTGTGTGTGTGTGTGTGTGTGTGTGTGTCTACTAATTTAGATCCATTTCTCCTTCAGGGCAGGAATGATCAGCTGGGTGTAACTGTGCATTTGTGGTGGGTGACATCAGCTCTGTGCTGGCTGCTCTGTTAGTTCGTTTTGCTCACTTTCTAATCGTGTGCTCACAGATGTGTTTAAAGTACTTAGAACAATGCCTGATCTTTACTGAAGGAGAAAATGATGTATGTGTGTATAGGTGCACACACACCCTTAAAGTGGTCTCTTACACGTAAGTAATTTTTTTTTATTTTAGTTTAGTGTGTGTACGTGTGTGCGTGTTGGTGCGTGCACCGGTGTGTGCTCATGTGGAGCATGTTGGGTGTCCTCCTTTATTGCTCTTTGTCTTATTGTCTGAGACAGGGTCTATTGCTGAAGCTGGCCAGCAAGCTTCTCAGATCTGCCTGTCTTCTCCCCCAAATGGTAGGGTTACAGGCATGCATGGGTCATGCCCCACCCTTTCATGCTTGCTGGGGATTTGACCTTAGGTCCTCTTGCTTTCATACCAAGTTACCTTACCCACTGAACTATCTCTCCAGCCAATGAGTCATCAATGGATTAGCCTTAAGTATGTAAAGTAAGCAGAGACTTAGAACACAGCACAGAAACCCATGAAGTAGCTCTGTGAAGGTGACAGGTCTCACACTTGCGTTTCTTGACTTGTCATCATTCACAGCCTTGTCACTTTAGATGCTATTCTTGTCTCAGCGCAGGTCAGAAATGGCATATTAAAGATAGGAACCAACAAAGTGAACATTAATAGCTTCACGGGAAGAGCAAAGACAAAAGGCAGACAGAACCCTCAGAGGGCGGTCATCTGGAACTACTTGGTTCAGGGAAAAAAGCCTTTGGCACTTGACTGTGTCTTTGGAAACTGTCATGTGGCAAACATTGAAGCACCAAAGCTTAGATTCTCTTCTATAACTTGCCAGATAAGGAGGCTGCCTCCTATGCATCAGGAAGGCTTCTCAGACTCTTAAGTAACTATTTGAGTAATTACTTCTTGAAGAAGGCAGACTTCCGTTACACACAGTGGGAGACAGAGAATTATGGCTCTGGTTCTGGAGGCCAAACGTAGCCAGCTTCTTGTTTTTATAAGTATAGTTTTATTAGAAGCAAACGTGCTCATTGATTTGCATATTCACCTGTGGCAGCTTTTGCTTTTCTGCCGGCAGAGTCTAGTAACTATAACAGAAACTATATAGTCAACCCAGCAAAGCATTTGCAGTCCAGTCCTTTTGTCCATATAGAACGTTCATCTAGCTGGGCGCTCCTTGGACATTGGCTTCTGCTTGTGTGTGCATTTGATTCATCTGCATGGATTGCCAAGGGCTCCCTGTCCACATGTGTCACACAGTTTTGTCAGGGAGTAAGCACGATTAAATGTTGAGCATCAGATGCCCTCACTTCTGAAATGTAGCTCTGGAGGAGGCTAGGTGAAATTAGTTATCATTCTTCCCGTGCCACTCTGCTGATGACAGGGGCGGCATGCTGTAACCTCTGAAAAAGACATTCTGGAGGAGCTCCAGTTCCCTTGGAGACACCAGCGCTCAGGTGCCATTCTGCAGCCTCTTCTTAAGAGTGTCCGTATCGATTGTACCCAAAGCTTACATTTACCCAAGATGGATGGCCTTGCATTGTGAATCAATGTGAAGAATTTGGTGAGCTTGCAGGCCAGACTACACAAGGCCCCGTGGGATTTTTAAATGGTCCTGCAGGTTGACTGCGAAGGTGAAAAATATCATTTGCTTCACTGGGTAGAATTTTGTTTTGCAGGTTATTTTTGTGATCTTTGTGAGCAGAGAAAGCTTCCTCAGCCGGGGTGGCCGTGCTGCTTTATTCTGTACTGATGTGGCCAGTGCCCCTTTGTCTGGTTAAAATAGCTCTGGCTTCAGCCAGTATCATCCTTCCCTGTATTCTTTGAGTTTTGAAGGAACGGAAGCTGATGCCCATCATGCAAAGTAGACTTTGGAGACTGTTAATTAATGTGGTAAAGTGTCTGTTATCATCCATGTAAGCACCAAGACATAACTTGGATTTAGGGTGGGGAAGGAAATACCTTTTTAATTTTGCCTTATTTTAAAAAATTTTCAGTGTTAGTATGGGGTGTGTCCAGTGTTTGTGGGAGCCAGAGGAGGGCATCAGATCACTTAGCGCTGGAGCTAAGGGAGGGTTGTGAAATGATTGTGAGCTTCCACGTGGGTGCTGAGATTCAAACCCAGGTCCTCTGGAAGAATGCCAGTGCTCTAACCACTGAGCCGCCTCTCTAGTCCCTTTATTTTTTCAGATACAGTTCATATGCCACAAAATGGACACCTTGCAACTCAGTAGTTTTTAGTAAATTGGCAAAGTTGCACAGTCCTTTTTTTTTTTTTTAATACAGGAAGATTGGTTCATTTTGAGGAATTTTATGTTGACACTTGCCAGTTGGTGTGTGTGTCGCAGATGTACTGAGCATGGACTAGGACAGTCCCGATCCCTTGCGTGTGTCTGATATGTAGAATTGTTCCAGCCACTGGGCGGGTCCAGGAGCATCAAGACCCAATGCCTGGGCCTCTATCCTGTCCACAGACTCCACGGGTGACTAGCCTCTCCCTTTCTGGGATTCTTTTTCCTCCAGGCTGGCTGCAGGGTAGGAGAAGGTTTTCCTTCTGTGATGCCGCTCTTGTCAGTGAATGGGGCGGGGTTGGGGAGGGGATAACAAAACGTACCAGCAGAGTGTGTGCTGGAATGTACATGTACTGTCCAGCCTTTCGCTAGCCCTCTATCCATCTCCACCTCTTTGTCCTGAATGGTTCCATGCAAATGAACCTTTTTTGGTTCACTCATTGGCCGAGAGCCATTACAATCCTACCACCTTTAAGGCAAGAGAGGAGCCTACATCCTCTGGAATAACTTATGGGGTACTGAGAGTGTATAGAAGTGAGACAGGTAAAGTCCTGCTCCCACAGAGCTTATAATCAACAAATAGAAGACATTTAGTGGCTGATTGTGCAGTCAGTTTATAGACACCATTGTGTTGTGTATACCAAAATATATATTCAGTGTTATTGCTAGAAATGTGAGACTGGGGCTGAGAGCAGGGAGATTTGTGTAGTTATCTAGGAGACAGAGAGGGCGGCATCTAGAATGGGGACAGCAGTGTATGCACAATTCGGATTTAAGATATTCTCAGGAGGCGGGATGGACAGGATTCACACTCTCTCACTGATTTACTTATTTTATCCAGAGTCTTGTTTATCAGTTTTCCATTGTTGTAACAAATGCCTGAGATAATCAACTAGTAAAGAAGAAAGGTTTATTGTGGCTGACAGGTTTGGAGATGGCTGTGACCTGATGGCCCCATTACTTTGGGGCCTGCTGGCAAACAACATATCTTTATGGGGTTATACAGCTGAGGAGGAGGCTTAGTACCTCATGACGGTGCAGCAGAGAGGATAGGGGGATCAAGACTCCCACATCTCCTTTCAAGGACACAGCCCCAATGACCTAAGTCCCCATACAAGGCCTCATTTCCTAAAAGATAAGCCATCTCCCAGACTCCAGATCTGAACCGTACCTGCCTCTGTCTTTCCTTTCCAGTGCCTGTGTCTTAGCCATTTTTGTTTTACTGTTTGGCTGAATATATACTAAAAACCACGGATGCTCCCAGAGTTGAGTGGGAATCATGTTCGGGATCCTTCAGGGCTGGGCCTATAGGCGTTAGAGACCCCTGATGCCTGGGGGAAAGATTTCTCCAAGAATGTATGCTGACTGGTTGTTAGCGTTCCGCAATTACTTACCCAGGAAGAGGGAGCCTCATTTGAGGAATGCCTCTGTCAGACTGGCCCATGGGCAAACCTGGAGGGCATTTCTTGTCTGATGATTGATGGGTAAGGCTACAACCCATTGTGGGTGATGCCTCCCCTGGTCAGCTAATCCTGAATAAGCAAGCCATGGGGACCACCCAACAAGCAGCATTTCTCCAGAGTCTCTGCTTCAGTTCCTGCTTCCACAGCCCTGCCTCGGCTCCCCTGGAAGGTGGGCTGTAGACTGTAAGCCAAAGAAACCATTAGGATGAGCATTCTCCATTTTCGCGTGGTTATTTTTATATTAATCTTAATTTCTACTGACATATTTTGTTAACTGTATTAATGAAGTTTACTATATTTCCATACATACATATATTACATATGGATCAAGTCTAATATCTTTTGAAGTATCTGGGTAATATGAGAATCACTTCCTAAACTAGAGGGTGGGTAGGATGGGCCAGGAGGTAGGCTAGCAATGGAAGGGGGCACAAAGTCCTTGGTACTTGAGCCCTGGAGCTTTCCACAGCTTCACACAGTGAGCCTCACCTCACTTCAGCATTACAGGCCACCCGTGTTTTATCATGAGGATTTTTTTTTTTTTTAAGTTTGGTTCTGGATTTTCAAGTTCTCGGACTACAAACTGAGTTGAAAGCGAGCCTTTGTTTTCAGTTGAATGATGAATAAGAATCTGTTTGGGGGTTCACACTAGGTGGCCGAGGAGGAGAATGGCCCTTGGCTGTTTGACTGTTAGCATCTAGTTCTGGTGGACAGTGTGGCTAAATACGGCCTGTGTGTGTGTGAGCAATAGAACACACCTCTGACTGTGTAAGATTTTTCACATGTTTAAACAAGTAAATGGCTTCCTGCCTCTTGGGGGTTTTTCTTTTAAGGCCAGTAGCTGTCACACCAAGATGACAAAATTGAAGCCTGCATGGCATCAGAGTCAGTTAGCTGACTTTCTAAGTCCAGGGACCCTGGGAAGAGCGAGAGCAGAGACTGTCCTCTGGCTGGTTTGCTCTTGCAAAGATGCTGTCCTTGTAGAAGGGCTGTGGGTTCAGCTCTGTGCAGTGTTCATGCACAGGGCACCCACAGCCTGGCATTCCATCCCCAGAGCCCAAACAGTCAGATGCGCTGTTTAATTAAAAGTATTTATGCTGTTTTGTTTGTTTGTTTGTTTGTTTGTTTGTTTTTGCCAAGTTGTGATTGTTTATTACCTGACCAGACTGCAAAAATACCATGGCCAACACCTTAGTTCATCTGTATAATAAGGCTGTTTCTCTGGTCTTGCCTCTTGCCAGCATCTTGAAGATACTGGAAGGTATCTTCATTCCACCCTGTGGAGAAGATAGTTTGAAGGGCCACAGGAAGTTATTTGTTTCCTTGAAGTATTTTCCAATTGTATAGATCTCATGAATTAGATGCCCTATTCAGATGACGGCAAGTTTTCCAAGAGATCTAGCAGTCAAGGAACTATCTGTCAAGGCAATTTGCTTCTTATTGATGTTGCCATAGCCTGGCTTGTAGAGGAACTCATTCACGGACTTCAGGTTGGAGTACTTCCATGCAATGTACAGCTACACAGTCCTCAGTATGGTAATCAAAGCCTTGTTGAGCTTAACAAAGGTGCCATTGAAAATCTGTTGGAGACAAGAAACTGCAGTATCTTGCGAACCTTTGGGCCTACACCATTGATACCTCAGATTCTGATGACAAACACCAGTTTTGGTTCTGCAGGCGCGTAGAAGTTTCCATCTTTTCTTGCCAGCCTGGCCATGCGAATCTCAGTCCCGTACATCTTCCTGTACTCTGTAATAGCGCTTGGCCTTCCATAGATGAGCTTCCTCCTTGCCTTTCGCAGCATCTGAGGGCAAAGCTCTTCCGCAGGTGCTTCATCTTCAACTCTGCGAAGTTTCTACGCTTTTTCTTAAGGGTTTCTGGCACAGCAGGAACCTTCTTTTTCTTCTCTGGCACAGCCTCCATGGTTCCAGACCTGGGGTGGTGGACAGGATGGGACGGGATGGGACGGGATGATGACACAAACAATAAGAAAAACTTATGCTGTGTTTTTAAACATGGAGAGTGATATGGATGGGGAAGGAAAGGGGTCCTCCAAAGATGAGCCCTTAGTCTGTATATTTTTTATTTTTTTTTATTTTTTAGTTTTTTTTTGCTTCCAAATATTCTTTTCCCCTGAAACCAATCGAGCCAATACTGCCCTTCTTTTCCTGCCCATCCCCTCCTTCCACTGTTTTTTCCCCAAGGACTGGAGGCTGGAGGCTAGTGAGGTGACTAATCCAGTGTCTCAGCCACCCACTCCGGTTCGTCAAGATTAGCACTCAGTACTGCAGACTTGGTGGGATGGGGTGGGAGGGTGGCTCAGCAAGCAGCTAGGCAGCTGAGATCTTTGTAAGAGGGGAGTGAAGAGGAGAGGGAGCGCACGCAGGAGGAGCCAGCTTAAAGGGCTTGGGAAAGAGCAATCAGAGACAGAAGCGTTGAGATTCATGTCTCTCTGGGAAAGAGATAACCAAAAATACACGTTCCAGCTGTCCAACTACACTGCGAGCTTGCTTATGCTCGAATCGGAAATACTGCTTCCTCAGGGACCCTGAGTGTCTTAGTTGCTTGTTGCAATGCTCTGCAGAAGAGAGCGACTGCATTTATATGCAGGGCAGCTGAGGCTCGAGACTGGAGCTGGTTGATATCTGTAATACACAAGAACTGTTCGAAATATTTAAAACTTGCTCTCTGGTCCATCTCTTCCATGGGAACTGAGCTCCAGTTTGCCTTTGAGCTGAGAGTGTGAGGTGAGGCCTGAAATGTTTCAGGCCTGTGTCCAAATCAGTGCAATGACAACTGATGGGAAAGGAACAGAGAATTTTCATGATCTCATTCTCTCTCTCCCTCCTTCCTTTCTTCTTTCTTTCTTTTTCTTCCCTTTGATTTGTTTTTTTTTTTATTTTTTTTTTGAGACAGGGTTTCTTTGGCTGGTTTCTCAGCCCTGGGTGTCATGGACTCACTTCATAGACCAGGCTGGCTTCAAATTAACAGAGCCTCTGCCTCCCTGAGCTCTGGGATTACAGTCATGCACCACCTTACCCTACCTTTCTTTCTTTCTTTTTTTCTTTCTTTCTTTCTTTCTTTCTTTCTTTCTTTCTTTCTTTCTCTCTCTCTCTTTCTCTCTCTCTCTTTCTTTCTTAATTTATTTCTTTGTGTCTGTCTGTCTGTTTTTCTGTCTGCTTCTCTTCACTCTCTGTAGTACATATGTAGTACTATGTAGTACACTCTCCATACATGTTTGTGTGGCTATGTGCACACACATGCACACATGTAGAGACTTGAGGTTGACATTGGGTGTCTTTCTCTGTTTCTTTCCACCTTCTTTTCTGAGACCATGTCTCACTGAACCTGGAGATCATCAGGTCAGAGTTCCAATGAGCTCCATCGATCTGTCTGTTTGTACCTCCCCGTTACAGATGAGCGCTGCTGTGACTGCCCTTTAAACGGGTGCTGGGGATTTGTATTTGGGTCCTCATGTTTGAACGTCAAGCACGTTATCCACTGAGCCGCTTCTCTGGTCCCCTCCTCCATCCTTAAATTTTATACTTCCCCTCCCAACCATACATAATGGGTAGGATAGATGTCACCTCATCACTGACACTTGCACACAAATCCTTCCTTCATAACTAGTAATGACCCCTCTCTTCAGTGTCAAGGGCCCAGCCGGTGACTCCAGTCAGTGCTTGACAGTTTTAAAACAAAACCAAATCAAACCTTGAATCAAGTAAGCATATTTTGGCATGAGACGTTGACTTACGATTCAGGAAACATCAGCCCTCCACCAGTGAGGGAGAACTCACGAGGCTTGGTTTGGAGTGTTCTTGGTGGTGGAATCCCAAGAGCAAACAGAAAAAGCTTTGTTCTGCTATTCCAGCTGTCACAGAGGGTGACAAAGCTAAAACAAGTCCCCCAAAGGCAGTGCCCAGCCCGTGCCCCACAGCAGCAGTGTGGTGGGTGCGAAGGGTTTTCTTGGTGGAGCCTCAGCATGTTCTTGGGGTCCACCCAGAGAGCTGGCTCTGGCCTGCTCAGGTCAGAGCGCCTCCTTCCCACCTTTTCCTTCCTGCCTATCCTGTTTGCTTCCCCTGCACAGCTGTGTGGAATTTACTTTAGAACCAGTGTATTAAGTTATCAAGTGTAGTTCCGGGGATTGTCAGGGTGTGAAGATCTGTCAGAATCCAGGCAGGCTGCATTTGTAGCTGTGAGGTTTGCTGCGGTGGCAACGTCCTGGACTTGGCTTTTTGTAAACTTCATGTCTGTCTGTGCTGTTCCAGAAAAGAATCAACAGGGCTTTCTGTCTCTCTCACACTCACACCCACCCCCATGGGATGCACTGCTGGCTAATTCTGGAAGAGATGAGCCATCATATTGCATCTTCAAGCATGGAGATGGTCCTGTGTGTGTGCATAAGTGTGTGTGTGTGTGTGTGTGTGTGTGTGTGTGTGTGTGTGTGTGTGCATGTGTGTTTCTCTAGCTTTGTTCTCTCTTGGGCTTTTTGGCTCAGTATGCCAGTTAGTTCTTACTGTTAACCTCACACAACCTTAAGTCACCAGGGAAGTAGGGAGCCCAAATGAGCAACTGTCGAGATCAGATCGGTCCCTGGGCATGTTTGTGGGACACTTCGATTGATGGAAGAAGACCCCGTCCACTGTGAGCAGCCCTATCCCTAGGCAGATGGTCCTGGGCTATCTAAGAAAGCAAGGCGAGCTACCCAGAGAGAGCAATCACTACTTAGTGATCAGTATTCGTGCGTGGCTTCTGTTTGAGTTCTTGCCCTGACTTCCCCCAATGATGGATTGTGTGACCTGGAAGTGTAAGTCAAATAAACCCTTCCCTCCTCTAAGGTGTTTTTGGTTGACATGTTTTATCACAGGAAGAGGAAAAGTAAACCAGGATGCTCAGCCTTTGACCATTGACATATATCTGAATGTCGTTTGTTGGCTGTTGACTGGAGGGAAAAGAGGCTCAAGGCAGTTACCTTGGTTTTGCTTTTTACATTAAAGATGGGGAGAGGCATCCCCGGTCCTCACTCTGTCTCCACCCTGTCTTCAGCTTGTGTGGAGATGAAACCCAGAGCTCCTTCCTGCTGGGGACCTCTCTCCTCCCTCCTCCCACCTCTTAGCCTCCACTGACAGTTGTCTGGGGAATGTCAGAACTCAGCACGGGCAGGCCTTTTATCCCTGTCTGTGTCTCTTGTCACAGGAAGCTGGAGGTTGGGTCAGCCCTCATCTGCTCCCTACATCCCAACTGTTCACTGTGACAGTGTGGAATGCACATTCCATTATTGGAGAAAGTCTCAGTGCCTTTGGCCTCTCTTCTGCAAGAGACTTTGATCTTTACTTTTCAGCTTCTCAGGCCACATCTGTTTTCTCCCATGCCCTTGACCACTAAGTTTTGGTGCCTGCTCTTCCTTGCTATTTCCTGCTGGTGTCCCCTCAGCTGAAAGGAAGGGAGAGAATGGCTCTTGATAAAAACTGGATTTTTTTGGGAGCAAGGAGATCAGCACTTGTCTTTCTATTGGAATATAAAGATGATGTTAACTCCCAACCTAAAGAAAAATTAAAAACTCTTTTTTAAAAAAGTGTATTTTTATTGTTGTTGCGTGTGTGCATCTAAGCCAACCGTGAAGGTCTTGATCTTCAGCCTTTTTCTCTACACTCACTCTAGCTGATCCCACCCCATTCCATAATTTTTGTACTTTTCATCATTGACTCCTTCAGTTACGTCTCCATTCCATTTTGTCCCTGAACTTGACTTAGTAGCTTATTGGTCCATTGGTGCTGCTAGAAAGTAGTATCACAGTCCTGATGATTTATAAACAAGTTTATTTTTTTTTAAGTGATCTGAGGACTGGGACGTTGAAGATCAAGGCAATGGCAGATTTTATCCTGCTTATACATGCCATCTTTCTCTTGTGTCCTCCCACCGTGGAAGGGGGCGGGAGCTCTCGGGGGCCTCTTTTTTAAAGGTCAGCTCTAGAGCCCTTGGGTCTTGACCACTTTACAAAGGTACAATTTAATGGATTTGGGGGACATTTGTTCTACTACAGCAGTCTATGGAGTTAATTTTCTACCTTTTCTCTCTTTATTTACCCCACCAGAGCAGGGCCGGCTTCTTGCTGTTCTTAATCATAACGATTCTCTTTCCGGTCAGGGCCTTGGAAAGCATTCACTGCCCCGCTTGGAGTGCTTCTTCAGTGTGCTTCTTGTAGCTCACACCCACTTCTTTGTGGTCTCTGCTCAAGCAGAGAGGCCATGGTGCCCCCTGTGGAATAGTGCCTCACTCGGATTGCCAGCGTCTGCTCTCCTCTGCCTTGCCTTATTGTTTTCCCTGGGTCACACGGGCTGTGTCCTCCCTGCTCATTTACTCCATGGTAGCATGATGTTTATTGACCCGTCACTATTTTGGGGGGCTCAGTGAATTCACTTTCATGGAGTTGCGTGGTTTCGTCACCACGGGAGTGCGTAGTCATATGTTTCCAAAACTCCATGTGCCTAGTTAGGTTTACATTTTTTTCTTTGATTGTAAACTTGTTCCTGTTTAGAGACTGAATAAAATAATGAATAGGTAAGTGACTCATATTTCCTCCCTTATTAACTTTTCAGACACAAATAAATGCACCTAAACTTGCAATAAAAGATTCCAGAAGATTTTTATAACGGGTTTTTAGTTGATGGCTGTAAATAGAAATGGTTTAAATAACAGTAACAAGTTATGGTCTGGCTAAAGGACCATCGTGTTTTGAAGAGGAAAACATCAATAATCGCATTTTACTACTTTCCCAAACCTTTGAAATAAACACACAGAATTCATTAATGTTGAAGCATTTAATAGAAATAAAAGAAAACAACAAAAATCACTGTGATACTAACTGCCAAGAGTTTAAAGGTTTTTAATAATGTCTCAATAATATTGGATTAATGAATTAGCTTCTCAGAAAAATGGCTGGACTCAGTGAACAATAAATCAGGTTATACTATTTGCAAAAGCAGCAACTAAAATTCTTCTTGTAAATAATAATGGGGAAAGATCTGGAATGAATCAAGCCACTGTCACAGCTGGGCTGTGTTTTCAGCTCTCAAACACAGGAGAATTGAATATAACTGCATTTGAAGCTCAAAGAAGACATAAACAAAGTCCTTTGAGAATGAGCTTTTGTGAAAATTCATTAGGGAACTGCATGAGAAACCACTTGCCAGAGACAGACTCCCAAAGGCTTTGTCTAGGAACAGTTTTAAAGTCTTGTGGGCCACCTCTTGGCCCAGACATTGTGGGTAGGCAGTTCCGAGAGCAGTTTGTATATAATTGCCACAATCCTTCTCCTAAGAATAGGTGATTCAGGCAGTGACTGTGGAGTCACGTGGCCTGGTGCTGCTGGGTCGGTGGACACACTAAGTTTGTGTCAGGTGCCAGCTCAACCTGCCCAGAGGTATGTATCATGTGCCTGGAAACATTCCTGGCAGTGTGGAGTCATTGAGTGTAAGATCTTGCCAGGTTAAGTGATTTTTCTTTGTGGAGGAGATTTCTGGAGATTCCCAACAATCTCTGGATAGACAAGGTCTGGAAGCACTTGAGGAGTAGATCCTTATGTGGCTGCACAGCTACCAGGAGGCACTTTAGCCCACTCTGAAGTCTGCCTTGTCTCAGACTGTAGAAACTGCCAGTAGTCTATAAGAATGTGGTAGGTTACTGTAGTAGGGGTGTGGGTTTTTTTTCCTTCTGGTTCCAAGTCACTGGAATAATGACTCATGATACTCAAAATATATTTACTAAATACCTAGGGCATATACCTAGGCTCCTCTCTGACTAGCTCATAATTTAAAATAACCCATTTATACTAATCTCTACATTCAGCCATGTGGCTAGTTACCTCTGCTCAGGTACCATGCATCTGACCTCTTCACAACTTCCAGGAAGAATCTTCCTGTGCATCTGGTTCTATCCCAGAATCCTTTCTGCCTACTGGATGTCCTACCTTCTATTCTACCCTTTTCTATAGCCCATAGGTTTTTTTTTGTTTGTTTGTTTGTTTGTTTGTTTTTAACTGACAGATGATGCATCCATACAATACACAAGGTATTCTTTCTTCAGGTTCCACTCTCATACCTGCCACTTCCCTGACTGTTGGTCATGGTTAGACCCACATGCACATTTTGAAACCATCAAAGCCCAGACAAGGCTTCGCCTGAACTTTTTTCCAGATGTAAACGTCCTGGTGCTTGAGAGATGTGCTATTGTTCTGCATGCCATGGGGCATTCAGGCTTGACTCTTGGAACCCAGATCTGGGCTCTACCCAGAACAACTGCTGGTTAGGCAGGCTTCTGTTTAGTGGGAACATCTCTTCTAGTCTGCAGCACTGGGCTAGTCCAAGATTGCAGAGCATCTGTGTTTGAGTTCTTTCTAGAGGCAAAAAGTCTGGGCAACCATCTCTAAGCCATTAATTCTCTTGGCTTGCCTCTTATGTGGACTTAAAGCAGACATTTGGACGACAGAGACTTGGTTTGTTTTTCTGGAAAGTTCCGTTCGTCTGCCTGGCCACCACAGTGAGACGAAGCGGCAAGGAAATGGCTTTTCACAAGTGTCTTTTGAGTGTGGACACACTATTGTGATGTGGGCACTAATAAAGAGTAGGCAGAACATGAGCCGTGCTGGTCTGTTTTGACCCATCTGTTGTGATACTTAACTGAAAGCACACCTCTGGCTGGACAGAGGGTCAGAGAATGGAGAGGGACATTGTGTTGGGCTTGGCACTTTCATCTCAGCCCTTCATACCTGAGTGCTTACCCAGATAGTCCTCTCTGCTCTTCTGTACTGTCACCTCTTCTCATACCTAGGCCTTGAACCATTAGCTACAAATTGAGACGCTCACTGATAGGGCATAGCTTTCATGCCAGCTACACTTTTTTCACATGTTAAGCACAGGAAAATGTTTGCATTTGTAGGAACTGCATGCCGTGTTCTCAGGGCTCATCACAAAGAGCTTTTGTATCTGTGATTCAGTTACATTCAATTACATGGACTTACCCAGGGAGGAGTGGTCTATGTGACAGTCTGATAAAGAAACTCAGCCTCAAACGACTGAGTGATGTGGGCACTGGGAAGCTAGTTCAGTAGTTGCCTTGCTTGCTGCAGAAGCCAGAGGGCTGGGAGTCATATCACCAGAAGCCTGTGTAAGTGTTGTGTGTGTGTGTGTGTGTGGGAGGGGGGAGATTGAATGACTTGCCACGGTAAAGCTATAACCTTAAACTAAAACTGGGGTCTTCAGAATGAAGTCCAGAGCTGTTCACTGAGTCCCCACATGAAGAGGGTAGACTGTTCTATCTCTTGAATCTTTAGTTGCAGCATGTTCTGAAATATCTATACGGTATCTATATTCTAATGTGCAGCAAAGAAGTTCACAAGTAGATACTAAATAAACAAGGAATGAATGATGCTGGTTGAAGAGACAAGTGAGTGAATATGCTGAATGAATGACTAGATCACCCCCGCAAAGCTTCACCACGCTTGTATTGGAAAACTCTGCACTGTAAAATGCTATTGTAAAAAGTGATCACGTGCAGGCCCTTTCTTTCTTCTGATTGATGGTTAACATAGATAGGCTAAATCAGGTTCTCACCAAGATTCTCAAACGGTACTGATGAATCCATAACCAAAAGTTAAAATCAAAACCTAGTTAAGAAGGTTTTGTCCGATATTATTCTCCCTCCCTCATTTCCCTCTTTATAGTTCCCCAGAAAATACTCAGGGCAGAGTTTTGCAATCTAGACTTCACTAGACTACACAAATCACTTTATAAACATTTTACAGCCCCTTTTCTCAAGATCAGACAAGAAATGTGATAGAGGCAGGTATGGGAGAAGAATGAGTTTTCTTCCTGTGATGTTCCTAAAACCTTAACTTTCAGCCAGACCTTTTCATAAAGCTTATTGTGGAAGGAAGGGGCCTTCACAGACCCCAGTGTGGCTTGGTCCTGGGAACCTGACAGGAGTAAGGCAGGGGTGAAGAGACAACATGTGTCAGACCCCGGGAAAGCTGGCGCTGGGTGGGCCGTGCTTGCTTTGATGGGAGGCGCCTGTCACAACCCGGATTCTCGTTGTTGTATTTATTACGTCCAGCACACACAGAGGAGGGGCTAGCTGGTCTCAGTGGGAGGGCTCTGCAGGGGAGCAGTCGCAGGCTGCAGTCACCCATCAGGAGGGAGCTGTGGCTGCGAGTTTGTGCACTCATTGCTCAGTCAGTTGCTCATTAACAGCAGTACTGGGAGGAGAGGAAGGCTTTGCCATTTCCTCGGCTCTGAGACACCGGGGTCCGTGGCATGGCCGTGTCCACGTCAGCCATACACAGCCACTTGAGACTTCATCCTCTCGCCACAGGGGGTGAGGAGTGGGAGCTGCCCAGGATTTATGTCTTCCATCCTCCGCAAATACGTAAGCAGGAGTTTGGTGATGAGGGGCTAACTTGGGATGTCGTAAGTGGGTTTAGAAGTTGGTGCTCTGAGTATAGGCATCTTGTGCCGCATTTTAATGGGATGTCCTCACCTCTGTTTCAAGATGTGCCGAGCCATTTCTAGTGTATCAAGAATGGAAATAAAAATGTGCAGTAAGGGCTGGGAGATGGACCAGTGGGGAAGGCGATTTCTGGCGACCATGTAAAAGCTGGGTGCAAGAGAACAGTCTGTAATCACTGCCTGCAGAGAGGCGGAGACAGTCAGGTCTCAGGAGCTCACCGCCAGCCAGTCTAAGCCAAAGGGATGTGCATTAGGTTCAGTGAGACCCTCTCTCAAAACACAGAGCAGAAAGTATGTCCCCACATGCATGGGGCACTTGTTCAGTTAAACACAGTATGTAATACACACACACACACACACACACACACACACACACACACACGCATGCACACATACAAATGTGCAGCTCAGCCCTGACCACTAAGGGTCTCCAGCCTTGGGTGTTTAGGTCAGAGTCTTTGGGAGCTTCTTCAAACAAACCAAAACCAGTATGGGCCTGGGTAAAATGGTCCAAGTTTTTATTTTTATTTTTATTTTGGAAAGAACAAAGAGATCCTCGGTCTCTTCTATAATTGTACCAAATTACATCTTCGAATGACTTTGTCTTCTTGTGGCACTGGTTTTCTTTCTCCAGAAGGGAAACTGCATAGTTACCATGATGTGAAGTCTGACCAGAGGTTTGAAATGATTTTGCAGGCAAAGCCAGCCCAGTTGTCCCCATTGCAACCCTGGCCAAAGAACAGATGTAAATGACAGCCTCCAGAAGCAGTCTTTGAAGCCACACACCAGGTCCACAGTTTCAAGTGAGCAAAAATCTGGGCCACAAGTGCTTTCCATTGCACGCTTGCCGAGAAACAGCTGGTGGCTCTCTGGGCCACGCCACTGTCGCCAGGAAGGGCGATGTCTATAATGCCAGTTGGAGGGAAGGGAGGAGGCTGGGATGTGACCTCTACTAGCATGTGGGTCTTTAGTAGTCTGAGGGATGTCACACACCCTCCGAACACAGCTCCGGTGCCAGCTTCAGCTGGAGTTGAGCATTAAGGGAACGAGCCATTTAGACTTTATGTCAAAGGGAAACCAAGGAAGGAAAGAGCCAGACTATGTGTAAAATATCAGCCTCCTTAACCACGCAAAAGACCTTTCTCCACTGAGAGTCATGAGGAGGGATCCTGTGATGGTGTCAAAGGTTAGCGTTTCTGCCATGACAGAGTTATTGGGGGGGAGCTATAGATAATGGTTTATTTTAAGGGTCAGGGAGGAGATTCAGTCTGTGTGCTGTAAGATACTCAATAGCATGCTTGCCTCTATACCCTAGCTGTCACTGCCTCCTCCCAGATATAATAGAAGATAAAACAAAGCAACTGAAGAGTTTAAAAATGTCTCTTTGGGGGTCAGAACCATTGGCAGCCAGAGGGAATTGAGCAAGGAAGCCTCATGCTACAGCTCTGTCTTTAGCCTTTGCTCTGTGTCTAAAGCGCTGCTTATCACATCTAGAGTATTATTTGTAAAGAGTGGTCACCTAGCACTAAGTTTCTCAGAGGAGGCACAGTCACAGAATAGGACAGGGCTTTCTCATCTACTTCTGTCTAGGCCGCAGCTAAGATTGTACACATGAATGAATCAATGAGGCAGGTATCCCTTCTCTTCTCAAGTCCATCTCCCTTTCCTTACATTCTCCTGTGGCCTCCCAGGGGGCTCATTGGTACATGGATTACAGAACCCCTTTCCCAAGATTCCAACACTTGCCCCCTGAGCATCTACGGGAGGGCAGGACCTGCCTGCTGAGAGGTGTCTCAGGCAGGGGCTACGATGAAGCAGCATCTTGACAAAAGTGGTATAAGGTATTTTGGGGCCGGACAAGCCCTCCCGACCTGTCATGACACTGAAATGTCTCAGCCCAGTTATCATCTTGAGAACAGACTCCAGGGGGTCAAGAATGGAGGTTACCATTGAGATGGAACATCACAGCATGCTTTCTGCCTCCTGGGAATTGGCTGTGATTGTGGAGATAGAACACGTACCTCTCTCATAAGGAAGTGTTTGCTGAGTCGCATGACTCGGAACAGACTGACGCTGCTCCCTAGCATGAATGAGCAAGACTGTTTGTGTATGTATGAGTGTGTGAGCGTGTGTACGTGGTTTTGTGGCATGGGTATATAAGGGAGCCACAGTAAGTGGCATTTATTTAAAATGTACACCTTGGCACATTTGCACACAAGTGCACACACCCACACAGCCATCCCCAGGGACAATAATGAGCAAACCTTTTACCTTCCAAAGGTTATCCCCTGGCTTCAAGGGCAGGTAGAACTGTCACCAAGGCAGGGACCTCAGTAGGGACACAGAGACGGTGTGTCGGGGAGGAGGGGTGCAAGGACTTCTGTGGGATGGAGGGAGGCCCATGCTGATGCTACAGGGAGACCCCTGAGCTGCTGGGACAGGTTCTGATAGTCAGCTTGAGGGTGTAGGTGAGGCCTGGAGCACTGGGCCACAAGCCCTTGGGGGGCTGTTGAAGCCCTCGCATTTGCTCGGGGAAATGGCCAGAACAGAACTTTTCAGCATATTTTATTCTTTAAAAAAAAAAAAAAATCCCATAACTAAATTTTAGGAATTCAACATTGTTGTAGTAAATCCAAGAAAATGCAGCCGAGGACACTGGCTCAGTGTTTCATGCGTGTAAGATCAACTGAAGGGCATCTCACAGAGAGCCAACAGATTTTAAACAGCCCTATACAACTGGAGCTCTTCACAGAGTGGGCGTACCTTCATTCCACCTGGTGGAGCCCAACAGCCTGCACAGCACGGTGCCTGAGGTGTCGATGGATTTCAGTAACTGGAAATCGAAAATCTCAGAATGTCACACTAGAACATTGATTTTTCTTGTATTCGCAAAATTCAGTATTCAGGTGCCTTTTCAGCATTACTCTGTGTGTGTGTGTGTGTGTGTGTGTGTGCGTGTGTGCACAGACAAAATTGCCTAGGCCTCTGCATGTGCATGGGAGGTCAGAGGTCAATGCTGAGCATCATCCTCTGCCACTCTCAGCCTCATTTTTTGAGGCAGTGTGTTTACAGAACCAGGGGATTGCCATTTTGGCTGGACCGTCTGGCCAGAGAATCCCCTGGAATGCATCCACCTAGATGCTCACAGAGCGGGGTTACAGAGGCTCTTACGTGGGTGCTGGGGATCTGAATTCAGGACCTTACACTTGTACAAGGAAGTGCTTCACCTGCTGAGCCATCTCCCCAGCCCACATTACTCCTTTTGAAGAGATTAGTAAGAGCCGCTTTTCAGTTGGCCCATTCCAAGGAAACGCAAAGCCTCAGCTTCCATGGAAACTGACAACTCTAAAATTAGTTGAACCTTTAATATATAGAAGAAACTAGGAACCATTCAGGGGGCATCCCAGGAGATTCAAGTTCTTAAGACGTGAACTTCTCCAACTATAAAGCTATAAGTATATGTATATACAGTATATATATATATATATATATATATATATATATATTCTCTCTTCATAGTTATAAAAACAGTGCTCAGTTCTTCTGGATAAAGTAAGCTACAAATAAGAAAACTGCCACCATTATCACCACCACTGCCGCTGTCACTACCACCATCTGCAGTATGAAGCCAGTATCAGGTTCAGTGTTAGATGCTGAGAGTAAGCACAACAGAAGGGCTACGGTGGTTTATTTGCCACCAGTAATCACTACTATCAATTATTTAGCAAGTCAAGAACTGTGCTGAAACATTACATCCACATCAGGTTTTATCCTTATCAATAAAATAGGTGTGATCATAAGTTCATGCTCTTATACCGAGGGATCTAAAGCATGCTTAGGTTTTTTTCTTTTTTAAATGACTCCTGGTCATGGATACTGAGTGACAGAGCCATGTCCTGAACCTCCCGCATTCCACCAAAACTTTGGAAAGAATCTGTAGAACTGTTCACGAAAACTAGTTTTGGAAAGCCCGTGACCGAGACAGACTATCCTCCTAGTGATCATGATGAGAAATACCTTGCCTAGCTTTTGAGTGATTTGTGAATTTTTAAAATCATATTTTGAGGGTGTGAGAGGCAGCTCCGTGGCCTGCTGTGCAAGCGTGAGGCCTGGAGTATGGCCCCCCGGCACCTCCGTGAATGGTGGAGAGTACAGTACCCTGCCTGTACTGTGTCCCAGGGCTTGGGAGATTAGTAGAGCGAGCTGGCCAACAAGACAGACAACTTGGGGAGTTCCCAGTTCAGTGAGAGACCCTGCCTCAGTATATCATGCGGAGGGTGATCAAGGAAGAGGACCAACCTCCACCTATATGCACACGTATGTATGTGGGTGTACATGTATGACCATGCACACACACACACACACACACACACACACACACACACGCGCGCTCTCGCCACAAACACACACATGCAGTAAGATAACAGTAAAATGAAAAGTAAAACTCTTTTCTTTTAAAGAGAGAGGAAGGTCTTTTTGTCACTATTACTGAAGTTTAAATATGATTTGTTCAATGTCTCTTATGCTCGGTGAATTATTTCTAATCCTTACAACCCTGTAATCCGGGTGATATTTCCCACTTAGGCAGCTGACAGAGCCAAGGCTCAGGGCAGCTTTGCAGGTGTCACCTGGCTTCCGGGACAGAGCATCTCCCCATGGCAGCATCTTTCATCTTCTGCGCTGTGGCTCTGTTCTGCTCCTTTCTCAGTGTGTATTCCTCGAGCCTGTGTCTGGGTGTGCTTTGGGACACTCAAGAGCATGGTTGGTGACATCAGCTCAGTTCTGGCGACAAGGGAGGCACATGATGATCCATGGCGAAAGGCAGAGAATGTGCATGTCTGTCTGTCTGTCTGTCTGTCTGAGCCGAGAGCTCTTGTCTTGCAGCACCTTCCCATGCCCTGTTAATTACTTTGTAACCTGCCCTTAGTGCTGCTGAGCCCCACCCCTGTGCAACAGTCAGTCACACTGAAGTCTCGCCTCGCGCATGTGCTTGAGGGGCCCACATCTGTGCGGTGGTTCAGAGCAGAATCGCCCAGGCTGGGCACAGCCGTGACTTCTCAGCCTACTCTAGTTTCTGATGTAAAACAACTTCAGTCTGACATTTAACATTTCTCCCTTTGGTGGTTTTCCTTTTCCCCTTTGTCTCTCTGAGCTCATTACCTTGCACGCCTTTATGCCTTTACGTTCTTTTTCCTCTCTCTCTCTCACACACACACCCCAGGATCGTGTGCACACCGGCGTGTGATCTTCATTACTGAGGAAGCACCACTGGCATGCAGAACCGGCTAACAGTGGTGACAAATCGTCAGTCCAGGAGAGACAGCCAGAAGTTTCTGTTGAAGCTGTAGATTAATGAAGTAGAACTGCGAGCAGGCTCTCTCTCGAAGCTTCTCGCTGGGGAGAATGTGTCCCCTGCCAATCAGAGGGACCCTCTCAGGGACTTCCTTCAGTTCATACACTGCATTAGAGAGCCCTGGAGGCTGGGTACCTTTCCTGCGAAGAAGAGCGGCACATCATGACTGTCCAGCACTCACTCATTCCCTGGCTCCTCTCCAGAGGTGGACCCAGCCATTGGCCCTGGCCTGGGAATTACAGCAGGGATAAAGGGTGCTGACCCGAGCTTTCTCTGTCTGTTCTTGCCGAGTAGAGCCAGCATGCTAAGAGGATGGAGGAGATCCGGGCAATGTCCCCTTTAGGTCCCTGAAGCCCCTGCTTTTAAGTCTTTACCATCAACCCCCTATGGAAAATGACACGGAGGCTCAGGAAGCTGAAAGGCTATAAAAAGCAGAATCTTCTTGGGGGAAGAAGTGTTTTTTGGGGGTAGGTGTGGATGACCCTGATTTCCAATGTTTAAACTGCCCTTGCTCACAAAAATGAGTAAGCTATGTCCCACCTCCTGAGGTGGACTCCTCACTTCTCTGAGAGACTCTTAAAGGGAATGGGCTGTTATCCTGTTATCCTGGGGTTTGCTGCCTTTTGATTTGTAAGCTTTCAGTTTTGCAGTTTGCCTTCAGAAGACTCATTAATAAGAACACCTGCCTTAGGAAGACAGACAGCTATAAAAGAGCACCCAGGGAGAAAGGACACTCAGCAGGAAAGGTGACAGGGTGGGAACGCAAACCCTAGGCCAGGGGGGAATCTCCAGGGTGTGAAGGTAACTCCTCTTGATCCGGGAGGCTGCCTGCTGTGCAAAATAAAACATTTTATTCTCAGGGCCCCCGTCTCCTATTCCAGGCCTCAAGGGACAATTGTTTAGGGGGTGGGGGGGGGGGGAGAAACTTTAGGAACAAAGTGGAAAGAAACTGCTTTTGAAGAACAGCTTAAATCTTGTGCAGCCTGTTACTAGAGGCCTCTAGACTAATAAACCAGGAGCAAACATCACCAGGAATTTGTACAACACATGCTCGATGCTGACTCCAGCTGTTGCCTTCATCAGAGACCCAGAGGCTTCGGAGGAACACACGCAAAGCACTCTTTAGGCTAAAATAATGCACAAAAATCACCCTGCCCTCCACAGTGGCATTAGCATTTATTGCTAAGCAACCTACCCCTCGGAGGCTGACGCAGAACAGAAAGCAACCGGGAGCATCCGTAAACAGCACTGTTTGCCTGGCCAGTGTTGTCTTGCCTGAGCCCTGCAGACTCCACAGCCCTCATTACCGGTCCCCGCTCATCCACCGCGGGTCTGCTACCACCTGCTTGCTAGGGGGCCAACCTCAGTGAACCACGGGTGCAATGCTGGTCCAGAATTCCTCAGCCGTACCGATGATCAGGAAATGATGGTGGCAGCTATGTAAACTGCTACTCGCTTAGAAATTTAGGAGAAAGGTGACAAGATTAGCTGAGGTCAGAGAGTCTCTATTCTGATATTAAGGAAGAAACAGTACGAGGAGGGTGGCCACAAGAGGCTCATTCGTTAGGAGCAGTGGCCAGTAGCAATCTGTACAACGGCCACTGTAGCAAACACCTGAGAGGACCAACTAAAATTAGAAAAGTATATTTGGTCTCATGGTTCATAGACTTCAGTCCACGGCCAGGTGGGCTCTTGCTTTTAGCCCTCTGGTGAGGCTATCACACAAGAGTAGGTGGGAGGAGCCCATGTCAGAGGAAAACTGATCACTTCCCCACCAGGAAATGAGTGGGGGTGGGAGTGGGAGGGGGTGGGAGGGCTCACAGTCCCCTTCAAAGGCCTGCTTAGATATCCTGAGGACCTCTCCCTTAGGCCCTGCCTCTTAAAGGTCATAGCAGCAGTCTGGGAGCCAAAGCCTTACTTACCTCATGAGACTTTGGGGGAATATTTAAGATGCATATCATCAGGGATTCATTTATAAAAAGTGTATAACCGGGGGCTGGAGAAATGGCTCAGAGGTTAGGAGCACTGGCTGCTCTTCCAGAGGTCCTGAGTTAAATTCCCAGCAACCACATGGTAGCTCACAACTGTCTATAATGAGATCTGGTGCCCTCTTCTGGTGAGCAGGCAGAACACTTGTATATGTAATACTTTTTTTTTTAAAGCAAATAAGTGATAAGCATAGAATGAATTTGTTACTTAACTGCTTTAGCTTAGATTTCACCCCTACCATTCATTCATTCACTCATTCATTCATTCCCTCACTCATTCATTCATTTTACAAGTATTTCTCATGAGATTCTGTTATAGGTACTGTGTAAAACATTTAAGGACTGAAAAGCCAAAAGAATATTTTCCCCTACATAGCTGAGAGTCTAATGGAGAAATAACTGTGCAAATAAACATGAGCAACAATAACTTAGACTCTAGAATTAAAGTTTGAAAAAGGAGGGATGATGTCATCAGATGTATGTTTTGGCTAAGCATGGAAGAACATGTGACGTGGGGAATGCTAAATGCATTAACATGGCTATGGGCAGAGGGAAGGCTAGCATGGGCCTGCAGGCGAAGGCAGCAGCCCAAAGGGGAAGGCTAGGTTGAGGCCTTCTAGGAATTTCCATTTAGCAAGTTTGGATCTAGGATGCGAATGAAAAGCAGACAGAGATGGGTCTAGATTCCTAACCTGGACCCCTTGATAGCTAATTATATTATTTGCTTCGATAGCGATTACTGGAATGAGGAAAGATATAGGGCAAAGGAATTTAGTTTGGAGTTGTTCGTTTGAAGGGTGGTTTTGAAGGGGTAGTATTTAGGAGGATGATCACAGACAGCAAGAGAGAATTCCTAACCATCCGGGTGATGGTGTGGATGGTCACTGGAGGCTGAGCATGGGTGTAGTTACCTGGGGGAATGAAGTCTCCCAGCTGTGTGACCCAGTCTAAGGGAGTCATCAGACTGAGAGAGGGCTTTGTGGGTTGTGGCAGGGAACCCCCCTTTTTTTCCTGAAATACCCTAGGACAAGTGGCAAAGCCACAATGACACCAGAAAGCCACATTATGGAGTTTTCTTTGTTCTTTTGTAGTCATTACTAATTGTGACAATTTAGGTGTGTGAACATTAACTCCACCAGCCCCTTCCTTCTGAGGGCCTTTACCAGGTACGCAAACATCTTTTCAAATTCCTCTTTGTGTGGGTGATGAGACAAAAATAGTTTTGCGTATCTTCTCTTAAAGATGAGAGTGCTTTGACATTAAAATTTTAGGCTGAAAATATTGCATAGATACCAACAGGTAGTTTTCGTAAGTGCTGAAGTAAGAAGGGAGGTATTCAAATAGGAGTTCTGCTTGTGTGTGGTTTATGCTGCTCCAGTTTGACTCTTCCCTGAGGTGACAGGGTGGGACAGAGGCAGAGTAATACAAATATTTCAAGGCCCATGAGCCAGGCAGGCATAAGGCTGGGTGCCTGGCTCTCCTCAGGCTTTGGTGAGGCAGTAGTTCCGCCTCCGTTCATCTTCTGGGCCTCGCCGTCATGTCAGGAAGTCCCAGCATGTGTGTGCTGACCACAGCCCTGAATGCTCCCTGCCATTTGCTTATTAAATAAATAGATAGATAGATAGATAGATAGATAGATAGATAGATAGATAAATAAATAAAAGCTTTGGGTTAGAGAGATGTCTCTGTAGTTAGTTGCTCTTCCAGATGATCCGAGTTCAGTTCCCAGCGCCCACAATGGTGGCTCTTGCTAGCTAGTAACTTTGATGTCGGGGCATTTGGTGTCCTTTTCTGGACTCCATAGCCACCTGTGCATGCACACACACACATACACACACACACACACACACACACACACACACACACACACAGAGGCACATAAAATATTTTTAAAAGGTGAAACACCAAAAGGGTTAAGATAATCTGGAGGGCTGACAATGTGTCTTGGCTTGTAACGCAGGGACAAGGTTCTGAGCTAGATTCTCAGTACATCACAGCCACCATCCAGCTAGACTTACAGAGTGAGAACATAACACTGCATCTTCAGGAAAGGAGCAGGCTCCCACTGGAGTCCATGCATGGAGCCTCTTACTTGCTTGTTGTCACTAAGCTTGATCGATGATTTCCTTCAATGGCAGAAGATAAGGCATGTTAAAAGCAAGAGCCAGGGGCTGGAGAGATGGCTCAGTGGTTGAACGTACTGACTGCTCTTCCAGAGGACCCAGGTTCAATTCCCAATGCCTGCATGGCAACTCACAACTATCTGTAACTCCAAGATCTGACACCCTCACACAGATGTACATGCAGGCAAAACATCAATGCACATAAAAGATAGATAGATTCATTTGACACTGAATCCATCCTAACTTAGCATGTATGGAAAACCAAGTCTGTTGATCATTCCTCTTTGACGTCTTCAGCCATACTAAAGTATTTATAATGTGTAGAAAAGCCCTGGAAAGACATTTTGGTTCCCATATGTCTCCCTGTACTTGTTGAAACCTAAGGATGATATGAGCCATTGCAGGGCTTTTGGATCAAGGGCTGCTTACCTGGACGAACATCTCTGGACTATCAGCCAACAATTGATTCCTTATTCAACAACTGTCTTAGCTTTCCTCTCCTGGCAACAGCAATGAGTCACTGACAACTTTTTGGCTGCCTGAACCAACATATTGGGAATCGGCCCAGCTGCAACGTTAGTGGGCTTGTTGGGTCTCTTAGGGGCTGGTGTTGGTTGAGTGTGGAAAAGAATGACAGAGCTAGAGCCCTCAAAGATGGCTTGTGACTCGGAGGGCTACAGACTTCCATGGTGTGCGTGTGCTGATGGACCCTGGAGTCACTAGGGATCGGACTAAAGGGGTGGGAGAAGGGTGTGGCACTTGATACTCTAGGAGCCAAGACGGCACTTGGCTGTGAACTCACACGGGACAGGAATTGTCCCCAGGTCCCCAGCACGGCATGATGTTTGGCCTGTTAGAAGCTAACGTATCAATGGGTTAAATGTGGGGAAACAGGTGTGGCTCATGAGCTATGTAGGGCACATGTGTCTCTGTGTCACTCAGATTCAGAATCTAAGCCTACCACTCCAAATCCCAAATGCCAGCAAGTGTGCACCTGGCTTCTCTTGCATGCTTCCTGTGGTATTTCTTCCTTACCAGTGAGTTAACAACGGTGATATTTCAGACGGGGTCTTATGTAACCAGCATGGCCTCAGACTCACTGTATAGCTGAGAATGACCTTGAACTTCTGATCCTCCTACCTCCACTTCCTGCATCACCACATCAGGCTTATATGGTGTCCTAGACCACGCCCACGGCTTTGGACATGCTCGCCAACCATCTGCAGTCCCAGGCTAGCAAAATCACCTTAAAGAAGCAATTAAACAGGTTTCTCGAAGCCCAATAGATTATCGGTACCTTGAAAGCATGTCTGGACGGCTGTGAATTCTATTAAAATACCCTTCTGGTTTGTCAGATTATCTTAAATTATGCAGTGAAATGTGAAAATAACCAAGAGAATGGTGGCATGATCCAAGGGCAAAATGCTCTTGGACCACTTAAAATAACATTTTCAAATGGCGTTTCTTGATGGGAAAGTTGTCATTATATAATGTCACGTGGAAAAACAATACATTATATTGGCACATATGGAGGGCCATATAAATTCCTTTTGAATTGAATGAACATTTCCTTTGTAACCTTCTAGCTGTAAAAAAAAAAAAAAATCATATATAGATGTGTTCTGACTCCTGTTGTAGAAAATCATGGGCAGGTAAGTGGCCAAGACGTCTGTGGTACTCCGACGTTCTCATCCCTTTAGAGCTGCTTTGCTGGTAAACCGGGGTGACAGTCTGCTCTGGAATGCATCCCCCACCTTGTAGATGTTCCTCTGGGTCTTACACGCTCTTGAGCTATGACCAAGCACTGCCCGGACAAAGCAGCTACCGCTGAGGAGGACGCCACGGTGGGCCTCATCTTGTTTTCATGGCTTCTCCAGGTTGAACCGAGTCCTCCCCGACCTCCTATTGCTCCAGTCACTTTATGCGCTGTTGCGAGTTTCCGCCTCCCGAGCCCTCCGTGCCACTGCTCTGTGAAGAGGCCTCTTGATTTATTAATCAATTAATCAGTGCACGCTGAGGGGCTGCTCGGGGTAGTTAAACAGGGAAAACAAAATGCTGGGGCCCATCATCCAGACAGATCGTGATTAGGAACGAACCTCCCACGGACTCATCTTCCTGCCCACCACGGCTGCCCTCACTTCCTTCCCTCCACGCCACTCAGTCCAGATGGGTCTCTTCTCCATAAAAACTGACAGTGCTTTTCTGAAGGGTGATTGTGTGTGTGTGTGTGTGTGTGTGTGCTTGTATTCTAGAGGAAGATGAGCTTCATTCACTGCTCACAAGAATTGTTGAACTTGCAAACTTTGCCAGGCCCAAAACATGCCATGGCGGTTCTGTTCATCCATTCACGGACAGTACTGTCCTATCCCGATTTCCCCACAGATGAAGTCATGGAGCTGGATGGATATTACAGCAAGCACAGGGCACAGTGGCTGTACAACTGAGGAGAGGTTCAGTGCGATAAGCAAGCTGTCCAAGGTCACGAAGAACTCCAAGGTCACAAGGAACAGAACTGGAAAATATTTTGATACCTATTCACATGCCCAGAGCTGTTTCTTTACGTAATCCTATTTCTGTAGAAGTTAAAGCAAAGTAAACTTGTCTTTCACATATGACCTTGGAGCGTGAGATATGAGAGTGGGTTTGAGACAGAGGTCTCATGTCATAGCCCAGGCTAGCCTGGAACTTTTAGCAACCCTCTTTCTCACAGCTTTCTAGCGCTGCTGTGTACCGGTGTGAGTCACTACACCTGGCTGAAGATTTTTCACTAGTAGTTTTAGGTAAAGCTTGTTGTGGGCAGGGAGCACCTTAGACTAGTCAGGGAATCAGAAAGAAGATACAGAAGATGGCTCCTCACAGTGCCTACAGCGGTGTGCTGGCTGCTGGAGCGTGCTGGATCCTGGACCTGGGATCTATTAGTCAGTTTTCTTCTCTGTTGTGCTGACTTAGCACACACACTGCTGAGGCCAAAGTCTGGCAGAATAGAATCTCTGCTCCCAGTCACAAGCAGCACTTCCATTCCTTGCCAGCTCTCTGCCACCCAGAATGAGGCCTTCACCTCTACCGTGCTGGACCAGGGAGGAAGCAGGCTGTCTGTAATTCTTTAGTGGATGTAGAAGGGTCTAAAATGGTCTCCTTCAACTGAGCAATAGGGGAACCTAGAGATTGTGTTTTGTTAGTATTTTTACAGTTTCCAGTACTGAACCCTTGCGTGTGTCCTCAACCTGTTGCTTCTCCTGCTCTGGTGGCCGCTGACCGAGCAGTCAAGCCCTTGGTTTGCAGACATCTGAACTGGACTTAACACCGCTGAGTGACAAGCTATTCCTTTTCTTCTGCTTGTGTGTTCTCTAGGACCCCGCTTTCTCTTCCGTGATTCACGACAAACTCCAGGTCCCTAACACCATCAGGAAGTCCTGGAATGACCGAGACAACCGCTGCGACATTTGTGCCACACACCTGAACCAGCTCAAGCAGGAAGCCATCCAGATGGTGCTGACCTTGGAGCAGGCAGCTGGCAGCGAGCACTATGACGCCTCTCCGGGCTCACCGCCCCCAGTCTCCAGCATCCCCGCACTGGTGGGGTCCCGGCACGTGGGTGGGCTCCAGCAGCCCAGGGAGTGGGCCTTTGTGCCTGCTCCCTATGCCACCTCTACCTACACGGGCCTTGTCAACAAACACAGCGGCAAACCCAACAGCCTCGGGGTCAGCAATGGCGCAGAAAAGAAGAGTGGGTCCCCAACCCACCAGGCCAAGGTCAGCCTCCAGATGGCCACCAGTCCGAGCAATGGCAACATCCTCAACTCAGTGGCCATTCAGGCTCACCAATATCTGGATGGCACTTGGTCCCTTTCGAGAACTAATGGGGTTACCCTGTACCCCTATCAGGTAAGCACCCCTACAGGCAGGGAAGTGCAGGGTTTCCCTCGTTAAATACTGAAATGAGTACATACTCTAGATATGATAACATAGTGTATTGTCTAGCATCTGATCTAGTACCTGATAACAGGAGATTTAGAAATTAAGACGAATAGACAAGAGTGTTTTGACCCCGAGATGGCAGTAGTTCTCTTAAATTTAGGATGTTTGAAGCAATTGATGAGTTCGTCAAGGCATCACTAATAATCCAGATAATTTTATCGTTGCTTTATTGTTTATAGATGAAGGTCTGTGTTGGCATCCCATTCTCGCTGTCTGTACCATCTGAAAGGGGTGGAGAACCTCTTGTATATTAGCGGACCATCACCTTTTCCCCTCTCTGAGACATCTTTACTTATGTTGGAACTGGTCCCAGAAGGCTTTCTCCCGTGGTTTCCTCCTTTCTCCTTTTCCTTCATTAGATGCTGAAGAGAGCACATACCCTCAGGGTGTTTTATATGAAAGCAAGAGCAGGTCTTAAATCTGGGGGAAAATGGTCTTGATCCAGATGTACACTAGGAAGACGGAAGAATCTAGAGGCCAGCCTGGGCTACCGAGACAGTTCAAAGCCAGCCTGAGGTGTATAGTGAAAACAACACAACACAACAACAATGAAAATTCCCCAAACAAATGCAAACTAAGTCATCCAAGCCAAAATATAAGAAAAATAATTAGTCCATATTTTTCCCAGGGGGGGCTTTCTATTGGCTGAGGGTCGGCGTCAACAGATGTATTCTGTCCTGTGTCTGCTGTGTAGGGACCAGCACAGACCCTTGACTGTCACTGACGTGGAGAGGTGGCCACAGTCATGAGTGTTGGGAAGGTAACTGGCCTATTAGATAATCCTGGACACTTCATGAGGCCACTCCCCCATCTGTGCTGTGTCATACGAGGTGAGCAGTCTTCTTTCATCATACAGGGATCCAAGCTTCCTTGATCTCTCACCATCTCTCAGGGCCCTCAAGGGCACTCCACTAGGTCTTTTGTAACCGGCCAAGGAATGAAGGGGAGGTGCGGAGGCTCCTGAGTGGGTCTGAGGCTTGACCTGGGTGTACAGTGCTTCCGTCCATGTTCTAACTGTCAAGAATCCAGCGTTCCAGCCCCACTTCCCTGCAGGAGAAACTGGTAATGTCAGCCGGCCCCTGTGCCCAGAGGAAAACCAAACCAACTGAGGGTACACAGAGCAGTTTTGTGACATGAGGGAAAAAATCCAGGGAGGCATAAGAAGTGGCTGATAAAATTGTGCCTTATAGTTCCTCCAAATAAGTTTATTTAACCCTATAAAGCCTGTAAGGCCAGGAGGAAATAGTTAGATCTTCTTTTTATAGTCAAGGAACAGGACGCTTAGAGAAAGTGAATGACCTATGACTACACAGCCAAAAATAGATCATCACTAGCTTCCTCCTCACCTGGGAACCAATTTCCCTGCTGTGAGGCTTCCAACCTCCCTAGCTTGGCCCTGTGCAATCCCCTATCCCTCTCTTTCCCACACATGGCTTCCTTTGAGATCCAGAACAAGCAGAGGAAACAATTCTCATTTTGGCCTGCAGGGGCTGAGCAGCCATTTGACTTTTAGATGAAGTTTTTGTGTGGCTTATCTACATATACCACATTATATCATATCACCATATATTTGTAGAGCATTTAAATAGGATAAGGAAAAAGTAAGGAAACCATTAAGAAGACTTCATAGCTGACTCTTGAAAGTCACTGCCTAGGGCTGTGTGTTAGCTTGCTTTTCTTCTGGTTTTAAAATTTGTGGCCATGAGTATCTTGCCTGCATGTATGTATATGTTCCGAGTGTGTGCCTGGTGCCCTCAAAAGCCAGAAAAGAATGCCAGATCTAGAAACAGAGTTATAAACGGTTGTAAGCCAACATGGGAGCACCCAGTGCTCTTAACCACTGAGCCGTCTTCGCAGCCTCCAGGGTAGCGTTCTTTCATCACGACAGATATCAGAAATGATGCATTTGCCGAAGAGAAAGGTTTTTGAGGTTTCAGTCTGTGGTCAGCCAGCCTCTGTGGCAGTTACTTTCCTTGCTGCTCTGACTGAACACCTGACAAGACAACTTAATGAGGGAAGTTTTATTTTAGCTCATAGTTGAAAATGATACAGTCCATTTCAGCAGGGAAAGTACAGAGGCACATGGCTCCAGATAGCACGTGTCTGGGACGTCTTCCGTCCTTGCATCTCTGGACAGGGGCAAGGAAGAGAAATCTAGTTCCCCTTTGGCTTGCTCTTTTATATAACCAAGTTCAAGCTTGGACTTGGCTCCTCAGTTAATCTTACCTGAAATTAAGTCCACAGATATGGCCAGAGGTCTATTTCTCCTGTGTTTCTAAACCTTATAGCTTGTCTGTGCTGAGACAAACTATGTATTACCTCATTGCTAGGAAGTAAGAGAGGATCCCAAAGCCTGCTCAGAGCATGTCCCTAGTGACTAAAAGATCTCACATAAGGCCCTATCTCTTAAAGGTCCTACCATCTCTCAGTGACGCTGTTCTGGGACCAAGCCTTATCTATCATATGGGCCCTTGGGGAACAGTCCGTACCTAGAGCTGTCAGGAACAGAACGGGTTTTCTTTTCATCATGGATGTTTGCCTTTTTTTAAAAAATCATTTAAAAATACACAACACATTTAAATATATTTTTTTAATTATAAGAAGTAAAATGTGTTTGTTTTAAAATAAAACGGAGACTATATGAAAAAGTTCAGATGCGACGTTTGAAAGCCCACCCTGCATAGAAATGAGTCCCGTAGTCGCCCACCATTTGTAAACCTGCTATGAGACCCGGTGCTGTGGCTTGAGCTTGATAGACTGGGCACGGTTTCCTATGCTGTTATGTATTTTTCTCAAATATGATCTTTGGGGCTAAAATAGTAGCTCACGGGAAGAATGCTGGCTTAGCCCCTACATACCCTCTTTAATACTTAGCATCACAAAAAAAGAGAAGGAAAATATGATGTGTAATGTTAAGATGACATTCTCTGTGATGAAGGTGTTGTAAGGGATATAACAAGATATCAGAGTTTAGGTTTTATGAGCATACATTGCGCGCTCGGGAGCACGGCCTTCCACACAGGTGGCATTTTTACCTTGTCTCTGATAGTGCTAGCGGTATAGACTCATGTTACACAGACAATTCACATTCACATCTCACCTTCCACTCTGGAAGCCACCACAGCTGGTAGCTGGACTTCCCTAGGGAGCCGGCTGCTACACCAGTACAGACGACACAAGGACAAAGGACCACAGCTTTAGTGTAAAATACCCAGGGGTGGAGGTGCGTGAGAGGGACAATCTAGAAGGTGCCTGAAGGGACGGTTGAGGACATGGATGCATTCCTTTTATAATATATTCACAAGAGTTCTCCTTTTCTTCCATCCTGTCTCAGATGAAAGAGACTTTCCTGCACAAGAACAAGTAATTTTTAGCCCTTTTCATGGAATAGACATTGTGCTTTTTGGTAGGTGGAACTGTCTCCTTAGGCTGGAAACCGAGGTTCCCGTCCTGCTTTCTTCACAGTGAGGGAGAGCCCAGGCACACTGCACACGATGAGGTTGGTGGGTGCGTACATAGTTGGAGCCATATCAGCTTGGCTGTTCTGGGACACTGAGCAGGAACTGGAATCCAGCTCTTGTTGTGGCCTAAGACCAGATTCAAAGGTGATGCGTACCAGTTCCCATCTCGAAATCGGCCTGGATACATTTTATTTGGCAACGGTAGAGCTGACCAACTCATGTATTTCCCCTGAGTAATGATTACAGGGACCGGAGGAAATCTCTCCGGGATCAAGAGATTTGGGGTCTGGCTATGAATCAGTGTCCCACATGTTGTGACGATGTCACCCTGGTGCCCTGGGGCGTGGGCTCTGAGTCTGGCAGACTGAGTGTCTCCTGTTGTGAACATCTCCCTGCAGTAAATATTCTGTAGTTCGTGGTCTAGCCAGCTCGTCAGAGATGGTTGACTGCTCTGAAAGCCAGCTGCAGCTGCCCTGCTCACCCATACTCCCACTTCCCTCCATGGAGCAGATTTCCTCTGGCTGGAGCCAGAAGTGTTCCTTGAGCAGGGAAGCATCTAGAGTTTAATGAGTTGAGGGTGCGGCCCCACTCCCAGCAACCTGAGCCAGTGGAGACAGCACAGAAGAAGGCTGTCCTTCTGAACCTCAGAGGCAGTAGAGATGACAGAGATGAGGCCACGCTTCCAACAGGGAGCCTGTATCCTTTGTGAAGCTCCTGCTTCACAAGAGGGGAGAAAGAAAGAGGATAATTTAGGAGGCAATGAGATTACCTCAGACATGATAAATGAATCACAATTGCAGTTTCTTGTGAAATGTCTCTGAGAGTTGATTTCAGGGGAGAAGGTGAGGTGAGTGGGCCCTCTCAAAGCCAGACTTTTTTCTGTTGACTTGTCAACACTCAGTGTACTGTAAATCAGCACAAATTAGAATGTGCTCGCCAGTCTTGCCACTAAAGGGACGTGAGTAGATCAGTTCTCAAGCTCATCTATAGATTATCTCCCTTTGAAGGGCAGCTGCTTTGGCATGATTCACTCTCACCATGGTAAATGGCCACAGGAAAGATTGGCGATCTCAGGTTGCTGCCATTAGAATCCACTTCTGTGGGTTGGCATCCGGCTCCTAGACCAAGGGACAAGGAGAGCTGGTCCAGATTCCTCATTGGTTCAAAGTAGCACAAACTATGGTGTCACAAAGGCCACTGTTTTTAGATGGATGGAAGGCTGTTATTTATTTATCTTTATATGCCCTTCCACACATAAACTCTGAACACACACACACACACACACACACACACACACACACACACACACACACA